>NC_061065.1:3543007-3843007 GCF_021917145.1 Hypomesus transpacificus | reverse complement strand
AAAGTGTCATGAAAATCCCAGTGTGCTCTGTACCCCCCCCCCCCCCCCCCCCCCTTTTGTGTTGGGATGTTACTGCTGTGTGAAAAACCGCTACCTGATTTTGAGCCTGAGCCTGTCACATTGGGTCAGTCACAGTGAATTATAAATGCGACTCAAGCTATATCAAACCACTTATGAGAATGAAGACATCTCAGCCATTTTCTCCCAAGAGGTCACAGAGAGAGATTTGTAGCTTGAAAGAAAGAGACATAGCTAGATAGAAAGAAACATAGAGAGAGACAGAGAAAGAGACAGACAGACAGACAGACAGAGATCAAGACATTGAGAGACAGAGATCAAGAGAGACAGAAAAAGAGAGAAATTCAGCCAAACCTACCCTCCAGTTCTCAAGCAGGCTGGGACTCCTAAAGCCCTCCAACTGACCATCAGGCAGGAGGATCTCTGACATCCAAGCAACCATCCATCAGAACAGGGGTGGGTGGGGGCCGGGTGTGTGTGTGTGTGTGGGGGGGACAGGGACAGGGCCGAGTGGGCCACGCCCCTGCCTCTAGCCTCTACAGAGCCATCTCATGTGATGGATCACCGGCTGGCCTGGGCATTAATCTTCCTTCAGCCAGCTGATCCAGCACTCCTCCGCCCAGCCAGTGTCCGCCGCACCACCAGCCTCCCTCACGCACCCCCCAGACTGGGACAGTATTGTCAGGCCACCCCCCACCAGCCTGCACAGGAGGAGGACCAGAGTCCCACCACACCATAATCAACAGGGCTGCATTATATATGGGTCTGGATGAGCTGCTGTGACAGCCTGGCTGTTTGTCATGTGTGGCGGTGCTTTGCTGAAAAGCTAAAGGGGGAGGGATTTCATCAGCTCCTTCTATGTCGCTAGAACTTCAAATGGGAAAGCTCAAAATACAAGGGCACAACGGTATTTCAAATGTCATCTTTTAATGTCGCCATCATTCGATTGATATTGATTGTATTTCGCTTTCCTCAAACACAATAGTTTGGTTCAGCTTTTCTTAGCCTGGGATGACAAAAACATGGGATCCATTTGGGGTTTCGACATCAGGCTGTTTAATATCCTGCTGCAGGAGCTGCTGTGTGAGTGTGAAGGCATCGGGAGGTTCTGTCGAGGTAAACACCACAGGAGCCAGGGAGCAGTCGGATGTCACACACCCACTTGACAGGAGTTACAGTGCATCGATAAATTCAACTCTAGCCGCTGTTTCGGTTGCTATTATCTTATTGATTGCACATTCTCATCAGGCCCTCATATGCAGGGGGCCTGGAAATCACCCATAAATCTTGGCACAAGTGGCCCTCGGGTAATATGTCAAAGTCTGCGTCTCGGACCCCCGCCAGCCACCTCCCAGACTGGGGCCTTGTCATGGAGCCGCGTGGGTGGGGCGGGACGGGGGGCGGGGGAGGGGGGGGGGGGGGGCAGTATACACAAATCTCCACTCTGAGGAGTGTATCTCCCTCTGGCTGCGTATAGAAATAGCCAGATCATTGGGGTTGGCTGAACTAACTGTACCACACGCCGCTGTGATTGTGTTTCATTGTTCCAGAGGGAAAGCGACTCCTTCATCCCGTCACTGGGTGTTAGGGTCATGTCGATTCACAGGAAAGGGGGGAAAGGACAGAACATTGCAGGGGGTCATATGCAACGGGGATTATGTCCACACACACATACACACACACACACACAAACTGCACACACACAGCACTCATTGCACAGTTCAGAAAATAATTGCACTTTTTAATGATCAGGGGTTGTAACTTAATAGTTTCAGCAATGCTCAATGTTCCCTTCTTCCTCTCCTCTTTTTAGTGTGTGACACGCATGCATAAACACACACACACACACATTAACTCAGATGCACACTACGCTTAGACAGGCAGAAGAGCTGAGGGCCAGCTGACACCAGAGTGACGGCCTGCCTGGCTGACAGAGAGCTGTTCGTGTGCAGGAGGAGTACAGGAGGACCGATCCCCTCTCTGTCACACTCTGTCACTGTCACCACCACTGTCACCACCCTCAGCCCACTTGTCATACATTCGTCTTGATGCCCCTCAAATTCACACCCAACCTTTGAGCAACTTGATACAGTGCAAACTACACTCTTTTGCTTTTCCTTCGCATACAACATGCACATAATGTGGAGTTAACAGTGTTTTAGCCGTTGCAATTGGATTTGTGTGGTATGTGAATACATGATGTTTTATGGGTGTGCCTATATGTGGCTTAGTAACTGAGTAGATGGCTTCTATATGGAGGGATCCTCTGATCACTAATCCATTTAGGACGTAGAGTAAATTGGGATTACAGCTATCTAAACCCCTCTTTGGCTTCTTGGAAATACCTGTCTCTATCAAGCTCAATGCGTGTGCAGTGTGTGTGAATGTGTGTGTGTCTATATTGAATGCATGCGCAAGCATTTATGATATATATATGCGTGTGTGCACAGGATTAGTGTTTGTTTGTGAGTGGATCTTTAAATAGCCTTGGACTGAAAAAGACGCTTCCCACCCTCTCCCTCCTGTGGTGGGCGCTGGATGCTGTAGAGGTCACCGAGCCTGCACAGCCAGAGACTCTGAGGTCGCAGAGACAGGCAGAGCATCCGTAACTGGACACCAGTGTGTCTTCCCAGTGACACCGTGGAAACCGTATCCCCACCCTGCCACAGAGCAGCGAGGGCACAGAGAGGGGGGGGGGGGGGGGGGGGGGTGGGAGGGGAGGGGCGGGAGAGAAACCCTCCCTCTATTACACCCTGCTGGTTCAAAGTAATCAGCGATTTTGAGGATATGACTTTATTACCGATCGGAAGGCACTCAGCAAAATGTTCAATCCAAGTCAATTTAATCTGGGAACACAAAAACGGATTTGGGATGTAGACATGACAAAAGGATTTTTAGGTAAGGGAAGGGTTAGAGCAGAGTGTTGAAAGGATGAGCGTCTAAATGAGGGGCTGACCGCTCTCTGACCGCTGGGCTCTGTAGCACGCTTGCTGTCAAGATATCCCAATTGTGAAATGACTATGATTCATGCATAGACACAGCACCTATTTTGACATGAATCAATCTGGGCTGTGTGAGTTTAAATTATTTGTATCAGTGGATGTGTGTGTTATGTGTGTGTATGCCTATGTACATGTATATTTGCATACTGAAGTGTGTGCGCATTGTGGATGGTGGTCGTGTGACTGTGTTCATGCATGCTGACGGATGTTGTGGGATTATGGTTAGAAATGAGGGTGAACACAAGGACAGGCCTGGGCAGATGATATCGGGAGGGGGGGGGGGGGGGGGGGGGGTTCACACAAATCCCAAACCAAGTACACTCCCTCTCAGACAGATATTTGAGAGATGTAATGACTGTCTGATATTAGGGCAATAGTGTCTGAACAAGATGGTTTCCCATGACTTGTTTTTCATGTGTGAGGAGGACTCACACATACAACACTTGAAGTTGCTGTGCAGATTCTCGGCGAGTGATGTTTGGTGAGTACAGAGAGGTAGCACTGTTCTCTGCTCTGTGAAATATCCTGCTTGACAGATAGAGGCCTCTGTTCATTAGCAGCTCTCTCCCTGCTAAGATAACACCTGTTCTTTTCTCACCTGCGGTGGCAACTTTGAGAACTTCATAGCGTCTGACTAGACAGCTCAGAAATGCTGCAACCATAGTTACTCCAGCAAGTGAATTCCCACCACAAGGGGAAAATCAACTAAAACATTTTTTTTGTGTGGTTAATCTTAATGCATAATTTTTTATTTGATTAAGGACTGGGGTTATTTTTTGGTCAATCATAATTTTTTTTTTCTTCTACCTTATTATTTTTACTAATTAGGCTGTTAAGCTAATTAGCCAGACCTAATGATCTCCGCAAACTTGTCGATATTCATGGATGGGTCCGTCTGCCTGCCTCTTGCACTTTCTCACCCCCTCTCTTCTCATGTCTGGAGCCCCTCCCCCTCATCTCCCTCGATCTCCCTCTCATCTCATTCTCTCCCTCTCGCTCCTTACCTAAGCCTTGTGAACCTTGGGGACAATCCATACCTGACCGGGTTGCTTGGGCTTGAGGTGTAAGCTACACTTTACATACCTTCTTTAGATCAGCACATTCAGGGAATGGTTTTGAAATGGTTCCTTCCTCCCACCTGAAGGATGTGAAGAATTCTGAAATGTTTTGTTTAGATGGCCTAACACCACACATGATCACTGATAGGACTTGCAGCCAAACACACCCATGCCATGATGAACTACAGTAAGAGCAAGTTAGAGGATGAGAGAGAAAGTGAGAGCGAGGGATACAGACAGAGAGACAGAGACAGAGAGAAAGAGAGAGAGAGATCACTGACTGAATTTAAATCAAAGGGGATAGGTAATGTCAATGCCATCAAAAAAACCCTCCTGTCCCCCATAAGGACAGACTGGATGGGACACGTTAGGGTCACAACACGACCCAAATACCCCTCATATATCCCCCTACACGACCCAAATACCCCTCATATACTATCCCCCTACACGGCCCAAATACCCCTCATATACTATCCCTCCACACGACCCAAATACCCCTCAGCAGTCAGGCAAACAGACAGGCCGGCGGTGAGGATGAAGCTCTTGGGAGGCCAGACACAGTAGGTTGCTCTTTGGCTGGCAGCAAGTCCTTTGTTTTGGGGGAAGTCAAGTTTAAGCCCAGATGAGACTGTGGGAATCTAATGAGGTTTTCCTCTATCACATGTTCTTGCCATTGATCCAAGTGATCCCACCCACGGCGACTGGCTTCCTTCTCTCTTTGAACTTGGAAAGAAATCTGTCCGTTCTTTTTTATGTCAGACTACATCTGCAATTACAAGAGTTTGTTTATAAAGAGCTTGGCAGCGAGAGTTTGACTAATTCTTTAATGACTTTATCACATACGCTGCAGTCCAGCCGCTGTGATGCTCCTCAGTATTTAAAAAGCTCTGGGCTGGCTATCATGTCTGCGTTTGAGTGACAGTAATTCCGCAACGCTGGATTCAGAGCCTGAAACGAAAGTGTTGACAGCACCAAAACACTGTCGCTGCTTTCACAGCACTTCCTACCCGAACCTAAGGGAAATTTAAGTCGGATTCTGATGAGCTTGCTTCTTATTCCAGGAGCGGCCACGTCCTGCTCAAAGTAAAAGACACACGTGGCCGCCGGATCAGACAGGAAGGGCTGGTGGTGTGCTCTGCTGGCAGCTGGGCTGACACCATGGGTGAGCAGGAGATGACAGGGTTTGATTTTCCTGAGATGGCATGAGTCATTAACGTCTCTGCTTCTACTCCTGGTGTTCTGCTGCTCTGTTGGGCCCTCTGACCTCATAAAGCCTTAATGATACAGGCATGGGGCCCACATCCTGGAAAATGAGTCCAGTGGGCACTGTGCCCACATATGGAAAAGCCCTGGTAGAGCTGCACCACCTCTCTCTTTCACTCTCTCACTCTCTTTTTCCTTGAACATCTCCTCTCACTGCCCATCACTGGCTCTTTGAAGCTCTCAGATGTGATGCTGATGCACGGAGATGCCCCTGCTCACTTTCAAACAGAGTGTGAACTCACACAGAGCGTGTGAATCAATGCGGAGCGACAATTCAAGCCCTCACCTCGTAGAACTCGTAAGATACGCTCCCGCTCGCCCCAAATCTGTCGCCTTTCCTTTTTTACAGAAATATCCTCACACAATCAGACAAATAAAAAGAGGGTCTCATGAATATGGATCCTTTGTGTTGCTATTGTGGAGTGTTTTCCTGTCGTCCAGCTCCTATTCCAGAGGAGTGGGGTCTCACTGAACGTGAACAGGCCTCCAACACTCCTCATCACATCGCTCTCTGTTTCCCATGGCTGCCTGGATGCTTTGAAGCCATAATCTGCCCTCTTTTCCTCTTCCAGAATAGAGACAAGCAGGTGGAGGTGAAAGACAGAGCGCTGTGGATATAGGAGGAGGCCTCATGTTCCCTTTGATGTGTGTTCATACATCTGTCAAAAGGAATTATCAAGGAAATGTGCCATGCAGTGTAATGAAGAGAGTCTATGAGATGACTGCATCTGTGAGAATACTGCATGTCATGTCTGTGAGATGTGTATGATGCCATGGACTCCCAAAGAAAACTTGTATGGTTCAGGATATGCGAATGAAAATGATTTTATGAAACAAGAAACAAAGGAAAAAAGAGAACATACTTGTTTCCAAACAGAGACTTGAGTGAGGGCAACCGTTTGTTTCAGAAGAGCCTATTCATATGTTTTCTGCCAAGGCTACTTTGAGAGACAGGTCATTGATCATATATGTACGCTGTAAGCGAGTTTGATATGAATATTTATGGTGTGAGGTTAGGTATCGGAGGAAGCTCTGAGTGGTTCTTACTGCAGCGTGTGTATTCTCCAGGGAAAACACACACTGGCCAACGGTAATGGAAACAAACACTGGCTCTGTACAATCACAAGAGCTTTCAATGTTTCATTTTTTTATAGCTTTGCCGCTAAAAGTGGCCTTGCCGATCTAGCTAAATGTATTGTTCTGTTGAAAAGCAGTCAAGGGACAATACATTATGGATGAGATGCATTGGAATTAATGTTGATATTTACATATATTGTAATGTTAGTTTTACATAAGCAATCTGTTTTCAAAAGCAACAATAAAGTCTGTGTGTGTACCTTCATATAATACATGTGGTTGACAGTAGCTATTTTTTGTTATACTTTTTCTTATAGTGTAATGCTACCAATCCATCCCTGCCATGTCTTGTCTGATGGCTTCTCATGGAGGTCATAAAGGGAAATATTAGAAATCCCCAATCGTAGGAAAAATTGAAGCTGTAATCTAAACCATGGCTCTCTGGTTCTGCAGATATAAGTCTCACTTCTCTTTTAGAATGTGTGTCTTAGATCAGAACATGAGTCACCCCTTCTCCACCTCTGAATTAGCATTCCTACTCTGAAACTGCCTCATTAGCATGGAGGTTCTGTGGTGAAACCCCAGCAGGTAGCCCAGCACAGGAGGATGGGAGACAAAACTACAGCATACATCGAAATGAAACCAGCAAGGACAGGTAGACGAGGAGAGGGAAAGGAAGGAGGATGGAGCTGCCAGCCAGCAGAGCGGAGTATGTTTTCTGTTGGAGAGGAGAATCTCAGGTCCCTGCTGAGTTTGAGATTGATCTGTCAGGGTCTTCGCTCTTCGATTTTTCTTCTTGGAGTTGCAGAGTCATCTTGGCAGCAACACCTGTCCATATCCCCTCTTACACCCACACACCCAGCACACTGACACACCCACACACACACATACACACACAAACGCACACACTTGCATCCTGGCTGGTCAGCTGGGGAGCACTCTCAAGGGCGTGGTATTCAGCACTTTCTCAGTGACCTTGAGGAAGTGCAGGCGACCTCGGCTTCCTGTCTGAGTGAACCTGGGCTGCATCTGCAGCCGCAAACAAGAGGATGAAGCAGAGGAATGGGTCGGATGCAAATATGGCTGCCACCCCCTGGGTTGCAGAAGAAACAGTGACAGATAAGCGGACTGAGTCTGCACTGTGTTACTGGAGTCGGGTTTTTGTTTTTGATTCTTAATGTGTCTGTTGAACTGATACAGATGACTGCATATACACACAACCTTGGTCTCAGTGTGGGTTTGAGGTCAAACTTGCCATATGATCAAAATGTTCAACATGGACACAATATGATATGACCATTAAAATCACGCATCACACATATAGGCTATTATATACATGAATTTCATTTTTATTTGAGACTTTTTCACCATTCAGGGTGTTTCGACAATGATGGAGTTCAAATGAAGTTTCATTTGGAAACTGGTAGCACCACTGGCATTTATTGCCTGTAATCAAATTTGCACTGTAAATTTAATCATGACCAATATATCTTGAATACACTATGGTTGTTTGTTTGATTGTTTGTGTTGCTAAATAAAATCATAGATGACAATATTAGTAGCATACCATTTCCATATAAACCACTGTTGTTCAAATAGAAGAGGATGACAGCATCAAAATCTGCAACAGGTATTTGTATTTGAAATATGCATTTCTGAGGATGAAGGTTATAATATTCTATATATATATATCTATATATCATGTGTATATTTATGTACATGTATGGCACTTGATGACACAAAATCAATAAATATATTTAACAAACAATAGCAGTGGGCGCTTGGGTGAAAAGAAGAAAAGACAGATCACAGCCGTCTGCAGCACGTTTCGAAAGTCGTACTCTGCTGCACAGCAAGCTAAGATAGAGTGATCGTTTAGGTTAAGGACAGTGGTGCTAGCGCAGGCAACCAATACATCGACAATTGTTTATGTAATAAATCTAACAGCAAAGAGATGAAATGATTGACATAATACAGGAATTAATTAACTGAATTAATTACTTAATCTGTAGGCTATAATTAGTCTTAAACGTGTCTCCCAAATTGCCTGATGATGTATTTCATTGCTATGGTAGTTTGAGGTGTTGAAAAACCAATGGAATGTCGTAAAAACACCGTTCACAGCACACACCGGATAGGCCTTCTTTTTGGCTCGCTGTATTCATATTTAGTGCAAGTATTTATACCTTAGACTATAAGAAAACGTTGATTAGAGGCTAGCTTCTGCTTTTAAGAAGCACTTTATAATATATAAATGATAATAAAAGTTGCATCAGTGCCTTCTCATAAATATGATAAACAAATGTTTGGTCTGTTTTAGTTGTCCTTTAAAGACTAATTAAATCGCTACCCCTCCCACTTCATCACTGAGGTCGGTGAGATACACTGTCCACCACATTCCTCATAAATAGATACCGAATTATTTGTAAAAGGGTCCCATGTCTCCCTTCACTTTCAGCTACTGGGCGTTAAGCTACACATACGCAGAGTCACTCGACTGAGTGCGACCGAAGTTGGGCATGCTCATCCTTGGCAAATCTTTGTTGCGGATTTCATAGATTGACTTCCTTCTCGCCTGCACACCTCTCACAGCAGTTTTGATCTTCCTCCAGCCAAGGTGATTGAGTTCAGCCAAGTTTAGAAGAACACATACGCCACTGACCGCAAACATGAAGACCAGAAACACGGTCTTCTCGGTTGGTCTTGAAACATAGCATTCAACATCTTTGATACAGGGATATCGATCACACTCATACACTGCAGGGACATTAAATCCATACAGGAAATATTGACCCACCAAAAACCCTATTTCTAACGCATTTCTGAAAACCACTTGGATGATGTAAAATCTTGAGATGCCCTCTTGTCGCCTCATTTTAGACTTAGTAGTTCTCATGGCCGAATTCGGAATGTCCTTCGAATCCAAACAGTCAGGCTCCGCTTCTTTCGTGGAGTTTTCTGTGTTCTGAAGTACTCCGTTAATGATGGTGTTTTTAATTTTTTTGCTGTCGTCTCTCTTCATGGAATCCTGGTCCTTGTCTAGGGAGAGGTACACCGTGGAGAACCTCCGCTCCTTCTGCTTGGCAGACTGGTGCACAGAGTATGTGATGAAGCAGAGGCTAGGACAGCACACCATGATTATCTGAAATACCCAATATCTGATATGGGAGATGGGGAATGCCTTGTCGTAACACGCCTGGTTGCATCCTGGTTGCAAAGTGTTACACACGAACATGGACTGCTCGTCGTCATAGACAGTCTCTCCAACTATAGCTACAATCAGAATCCGGAAGATCACCACCACAGTTAGCAAGATCCTAAAAGTAAACAAAAATGCGTAAAAATAAATGCAGGCCTTTTGAGCAAATCTGTAGCGTCGATATAAGTATATTCACAAACACAGATTAAATTATTTAATTGTATGATGTCTACTTGTAGGGTAATGGATGTTTGGGAGCTGTCCGGTGCTGAATCCACCAACTATCCCTGTGAAAGCCCTACCAATCATTTAACCTCATGTCCGGCTAAATACGAAGTAAACACGTTAACATTTTTGCTTGTCAGCAATTTATCACAAGACATGCAGTGTGTGATTTATTTGTGTGTGTTTTACGTATGGGATTTAAGTATTTAAGAACAGCTGCTTCGTGTTTTAATGCTTTCAACACTTGATTAAAACCCTAAACTCTTGGTAAGACTTTTTACAAGTGTCTGCAGCTCTCCTTCTTACCTTCCGATCATAGTAGAGTGCTGCTGGACAGCAGCCTCCAAGAGACGCTCTAATATTGTCCACTCCCCCATGGTTGATCATTCGGAGACGATGGCACTCTGTGCACTGTGCAAAATTCCTGTGGAATCTACTGTTTCCCGTCTTTATTCCTGAAGGCTCCGATGTTGTCTGGTGAATGCATTGATAGCGCGCCACTCCTGCTGCGCTCCTGCCCTCCTGCCTTCTACGCCTCTGCTAAAAGCTCATTCGACAACACAAGCACTTTTGCTTGCGCGAGGCTGAAGTGCTGATAAGAAGAAATCACGATTTTCGATCGTGCGCGCCGTACAGTAGGTCGCGCGATGCTTGAATGGAGGCAGTTGAGTAGAACGTTGAGCGAGCGCTAATCCTGCTTTAAGTAGACTCCTCCTGTGTCACGTGCAGACAGGTTGGTGGATAGAGACGGACAGTTTATGTAGTTCCATTACAGTCTTCTCTCTATTCCTGTTCTGGAGACCTGGGATATTTACCTGTAGAAATTAAATAATTTAAATGGATACATGTAAATTTTGAGTATTTTAATTAATAGCCTCCCACACTACTACAAAACACGCCAGAAGCAGAGGACCCTAACTGTAGGCCTACATTGTGCCTGAAAGAGAGAGGCTGAAACTATAAGGATTATTACTGGAGCAAGTTGCACACCAAAGTCTAGACAGCCTCCCGACCTCTCTCCGTCGATTTATATCAAATTCCAGTGCGACGGCAGCCTAAAGACAGCTCCTAGTCGGACAAACAAATTGGGCTTCATCATCAAAGCCCAAAGCATTTGTTTATTTGATAGGCTGTGCTGATAATTCCTTGGATAAACTTGAACGTGAGTGCACGATCACAATTGAGTAATCGCTTTAAGGGGTGGCCTTAGAGCGTCTAAAGATAGAAGCAACTTGGATGCTTGCCCCGTAGTATTTATTTCAATCATATCATGTCCAAATTTATATGTGTGTTTAAGGACTACCGTACTATGCCCTGCCCTGCGTTATCAGTCTATCATGAAGTCTACAACGTGCATCTGAGAATAATAGGATAGTCTACATTGAATTTATATTGTGAACTCATCAATACTCTTGTGTGCAAGTAACCAGGTCTTGTTTATTTACAAACCAATACAAATTCAAGTATCATTATCTTCACGATGCAATAAATCACCACATATGTAATAAACAAACTGTACAAAATGTAAATGTTTAAGGAGAGGCTGCATGGATCTGTATCTCTGTATCCATATCCATAGGCGGAGGTAATGTGAAGAGTCAGTGAATCCATTAGGGCAGCAAAGGGAGGAGTCATGGGGAAGAGAGGCTGCAGTTTAGAAGCACTTCCTGTGGACTATGGAGGGGCCTGCCTCATCATACTCCTGCTTGCTGATCCACATCTGCTGGAAGGTGGACAGGGAAGCCAGGATGGAGCCTCCGATCCAGACAGAGTACTTACGCTCAGGGGGAGCAATGATCTGAGGAAGACAGAGATAAATACAGATTATCTAACAGCAAAATCCATCTCAAAGATATGTTTTTAACCATTCAGAATTCCTATAATAGTACATTTTATATTGATTAGACATACACGTGTTCAGCCCATACGACCCTTCATATATACCTTGATCTTCATGGTGCTGGGGGCCAGAGCTGTGATCTCCTTCTGCATGCGGTCAGCAATGCCAGGGTACATGGTGGTACCACCGGACAGGACGTTGTTGGCATACAGGTCCTTACGGATGTCGATGTCACACTTCATGATGCTGTTGTAGGTGGTCTCATGGATCCCAGCAGATTCCATGCCTGTAGTCATAAAAATGACAAAGTTCTATGAATGTGTTTTGAATACTCAAAGGTAGCTCTCATCATTTCACCCAAAGCATTACTGTTTGGTGTTCTATATTTCCATTATTGCTGTGTGGGTGTAGTAGAATATAACTTGGCATTGTAAAATATTTGTATCTGTCCCATTAATAAACTTGGTCACTTACCAATGAAGGAAGGCTGGAAGAGGGTCTCTGGGCAGCGGAAACGCTCGTTGCCGATGGTGATGACCTGACCGTCGGGCAGCTCGTAGCTCTTCTCCAGGGAGGATGATGACGCGGCGGTGGCCATCTCATTCTCAAAGTCCAGGGCCACGTAGCAGAGCTTCTCCTTGATGTCACGCACAATCTCACGCTCAGCTGGGAAGATACGAAAGACGCAGAAGACTCTTGAGTTTAGCTGCACAGCCTTCAAGGTGTGAACTTGGAATTTTGATGAACTTGGATACCTAAATATGAGTATGCATATTAAGTATGCACTCACCGGTGGTCACAAATGAGTAGCCACGCTCAGTCAGTATCTTCATCAGGTAGTCAGTCAGGTCACGACCAGCCAGATCCAGACGCATGATGGCGTGGGGAAGAGCGTAACCCTCATAGATGGGCACGTTGTGGGTCACACCATCACCAGAGTCCAGCACAATACCTGGGAGGAAGAGAATGAACCATTCAGTGCTAAGTATAGTCTTAAGTGTAGCACAGATCTACAGTATAATGTATTTGAACTCTGCTCACCTGTGGTACGACCGGAGGCGTACAGGGACAGCACAGCCTGGATGGCCACATACATGGCGGGGACGTTGAAGGTCTCAAACATGATCTGGGTCATCTTCTCACGGTTAGCCTTGGGGTTGAGGGGGGCCTCAGTCAGCAGGGTGGGGTGCTCCTCGGGGGCCACTCTCAGCTCGTTGTAGAAGGTGTGGTGCCAGATTTTCTCCATGTCGTCCCAGTTGGTGATGATGCCATGCTCAATGGGGTACTTAAGGGTTAGGATACCCCTCTTGCTCTGGGCCTCATCTCCCACGTACGAGTCTTTCTGTCCCATGCCCACCATCACACCCTACATTGGTAGAGAGTAAATGTGTATTAACTATTAAGAAAAAAGACACAGCTTAAAGATAACGTCAAATCAAACTGTACAATGCTAAGCATTCATTTGTGGAACATCATAAAGATATATTCACATTTCCCCTTTATCATTTCATTGATCGTCTTTATTGTATGTATGTCATGATCACCAGGTAAATAATCATAAAACATCATTTACCTGGTGACGGGGACGACCGACTATGGAGGGGAAGACCGCGCGAGGTGCGTCATCACCAGCAAAGCCAGCCTTCACCAGCCCAGAACCATTGTCGCACACAAGAGCTGTAGTCTCGTCGTCGTCGCACATGATGTCAGATGGGTGTCTGAAGATAAGAACAGGAACAACGAACAGCGTCAGTGTTTTTGAAACAAGATCATGTTCTGTCAGCCCATTAAGCATAGGCCAACTTTATGGAAAACATGTACGCACGTGTTCATACAAACATAATGATCCTTAATTAACTATATACAGTAACATAAAGATACAAAAACGATAAGTTTTATAAGTGGCAGATGTAAAATCAAAACGGATGTATTCTTCTAAACACTTTGTTCACGTCCTGGTTAAAATCCTCAAGCAAAAAAGAAAATTAAATATATTTCCAAACCGAATCACTCAAAAGCGCCTGTTGAAAGAAAGGTGTCCGTTTCCTGAACACCATGCTTTATAAAATATTTTCTATATCCTTTTTACAGTTCGTCGTACTGTAGGTTGGCAGGTTACTGTAATTCATGTTATGGGCTATTCAAAAGCCCGTCGTCCTTTAGGCAAAGTTCATGGGTAGACTACTCACCAGATCAGCACAAGAAAGCTGTTATTGAGAAGAAACAGGTAGAGTGCAAAAGGAAGACTGCAATTTATACTCTGCAAGCGCGTCCACTCTAGACAACCCCCTTTGCCATTTTTGGAAGCCCCTAGGCCATGAGAATGGAGAAGCCATGAATGGAAGGGGCGCGAAGAGGAGGGGAGATACGTGCGCAATGACTCGGGAACCAAAAGGCCCATGTATGGATGGAGTGCCGCGCAGAGCGGGTGGCTTGTAACAGCTGTATAGGCCATACGGTATTCCACAATTACACATCAATGGGAGTACAGAAATAAAGACGGATGTCATTTGATGTATCAAGTTTCACGAGCACGTCTTCCACTATGTGGAATTGACTATGTAACTTCGAGGATCCACACTAACGATGCTTTTGTAATGATAAAGATAGTGACGTCAAGATTGTGTTTATTAAGTAACACTATGAACCCACTCATAGGAGAGTGCTAATCACAAACTGTTCCTTGATCAATTTGAGTGGTGTAGGCTGGCAAGGTTCATGGTCATCCATTAATATAAAAAATGTTATATATTTAATTTATTGGTCAATTATTTTTTGTAAAATATGATTCACTGTTTTAATTAAGATTAATCCTACACCAAAATATGTAAAATCCAATTTAATATTTTCTGAGTTGGTTCCAATAGTTTTGAATTATTATTATTATTTTTATTAATATTTTTTTTTATTTACTTGGCTTTGCGCAATGTAATGTACCGTATGTAAATGACATACAGAATGAAAAAAATGTCGTTTTTTCCATACTTTTTCAGGGATTATTCATTCAGAGGGCAGCAACGCCTCACCTCTCCCATGTGATGGGTCCATTAGTCCTATAGGCTACCATGGGCTAGCTCCCATGTTCCAACACGCACCACTGTCATAACCACATACTGTATCTGCTCACTAATGACTGACCAGTGCAGTGGTCTCCTGTGAAACAAAAAGCTGCGCTACCTGATGACCAATAATTTTAATAACCAAAAAACAGAATCTGTCAGTATGAAAGGGTGGAATGTAAACACATTTTTTGGGTTGGTTACGAGATCCTTTCTCTTCTTGCAAATCCACTGACTCATTCTCAGAAGAATGCCCTTCTCATGCTTCATCACCAGTCTACCATATCAGGAATAGAAGCGTTCTTTGCACTACATGGATATGGTTTCTCATAATGGTAGCAATCACACCAAGTTTGATCCCCACCACTGATATCATTATAGTCCTTTTGCATAATCCCACCCACATGCTGTGTTTGAGCATGTGTCAGTTGGTCTCTGTTTCCTGGTACAAATGGTCAGGCAACAGGACTGGGGGAGGGGGAGACTGGGGTCATGGTCCGGAATAACTACGATGCGATTTGGCACATGGCAGGGAAAAAAACGCAATGATTTGCCTGCTGTATGGTATGTTGGTTGCAGTAAAACTGAGGAAAAAGAAAAGTGTCAAAACATTTAGACACGCTGCATAATAAAATCATAAAGTTGAATTACTAATTCAATATTATCGTGTTTATTGTGATCAAGAGGAGGCATCAATTATGTATATTATTCATGCTGTACAGCAGTTGCTTGTAATACTTACTTTGGGTGAACTTCTTGACTCCGACTTTGGCTTTGAACTTTGCTTCTTGAAAATTAGATATTTAAGAATTCTGAATGATCCTATTAGTTCATGAGGCCAAGCTTATTTTTTATGATTCAAGTAATCCCTCCTGCTTGAGCCAACTTAGAAAATCTTTCACACTGTACTTATTTGACTAATCGCTGGGTGGAAGCCATTGCCTCATTGCCATATAGGACTAACGCTTCTTCATGACTCACACTGAAACCCACAATTTTTGTACTCTTTGCTTAAAATATTTTTAGTTTTGGTTTTCTGACAAATGTAGGTTTTAACTGATGATGGTGTGTTGAAGAGGATTTACAAATGTCATGATTAGTTAAAGGAATATATGTGGAAATAATAGCACATATGTACATGTTAACTTGAAACATAGTTTCACAAAAATAGTTTCTTCCCCATCTGTCTTGCTCTGTGCTCTGCAAGGAGTTGCATACATTAATGAGCTGCTTCTAAGTAAAAACACATGCATGTATATTCATGAAAACGTTAAATATGGACTGAGGGAATGTATTTATTGCTTGGAAAATGCACATACTAACCAACTCTACCTGTTTGTTTTGACCTCTGTCTCTCCTCCCACATGTTCCACTTCTCTACACTGGGGCGCTCTTTAAACAGATGGCTGGCTGGTGGAAGGAGGAATTAATTCCTGGATTGTTAAGACTTACAGCAAGATACAATTCCGACCTTGAAAAAGGTCAACACTAAGGTATACAAAACCTTAGTTTGGACTCACATTCATATCTTCAACTTCTCCAGGTTCCTTTGTTGTCAACTCACCATTCTCTCCTGTTTTACCCCCCACATCATCCAACCCTCCCCTACGCTGAGCCCTCCCTCAGCCCTCTGATCTCCTTCCCTGTATTCCATTACATTTGGCCATCCTAAGAACTCTCCAACCAAATGCAAGCGTCCCGCAAGAGCAGCCTAAGAGTATACCTAAGCTTGTGTTACAGCACAAGCTGAGCCTGTTTCTCTCTGTCACTGTTGCAACACACTTCCAGAACATGGAGGGGAAAACCTTAGGGAAGAGGAAGGAAAGATCTCATCCCTGGCTTTTAACTTCCCCTTCCAGTCCTCTGCCGGCTTCCCTCTGCATATCAAACAGACACATTGATTTGCCACCATCATTAAGAATTCCATCAATGTCAATTGAATTCGTCCCTACAGCCGTGTTCTGTAAACTGAGTTGGCAGCGTAAACATTTACGCTCCCTCAGTGTCTGTGTTTCTGTCGTTTTAATATTGCTTAAAGGCAATTTTAACCAACTCTTTATTTTAATTTTCTGTCATTATTCTCCTCATATGATGGATTGACAACGCAGGGCATATGCCCTCCCTATGTGAATAATCAGCCTTTGGTCCAATCGGTTTTGCAGCATTGCAGTCTTGAGAAGCAGATGAAAGTCAGTCTACTGATACTGTATTTCACTGGTTGCAGCAAAGTTGCACAATTATGTCTCTATTTGTGACCTGTCTGCCATTGAGAATATTGTTTTTCAGTCGATACAAGCTCAGTGTGCACTTACAAGGATATTTCCTTACATGCTGCCTAAATTAGATACAGTAGTTTGATCTCACCCTTTCTCTCAGACAAACCTTTGAAAAATACTGTCTCACAGTACTCTAAGCTACAGAGCGTCAAATCAGACTGTTCAGTGTGATGTTTTAATGTGGGGGTTTTGAGTTCACAAAGTCTCACAACAGCCCAAAGATTCAGGAAATAGGCACAAAGATATGAATATTGGATGTGCTATTTTAAACTGCATCCAAATTCAATATTTATGAAACATTTTGGCCCCAGTTTGTTCATGACAAAAACAAACACAGTGCATCTGAAAGTCTATACTTGTATGTGTTGTAGTGTAATAGCCATCAGTTACACTCTTTCCTTTGCTAATGCGGAGAGATGGCTTGTTAAGGAAGGGGTGTTCTGATTCATTACATACAACCTTCCTCACACAGCCTGTCCAGAACAGCTGTGTGTTGAGTGTTGTCTGGCTTCGTGCCCGGCATGTCAGTGAGAGGTGTGGAATGTGGACCGGGTGCCAGCTTTATAATCTTATATCAGGACCCGGGCTGAGGGGTCACACTAGATATGGAAGAGGTGCCATGTCAACATACTACACATCATCTCTACCTTTTAGTCTGACTCTCTGTGGCACACACACACACTCTCTCTCTCTCTCTCTCTCTCTCTCTCTCTCCTCTCTCTCTCTCTCTCTCTCTCTCCTCTCTCCTCTCTCTCTCTCTCTCTCTCTCTCTCTCTCTCTCTCTCTCTCTCTCTCTCTCTCTCTCTCTCTCTCTCTCTCTCTCTCTCTCTCTCTCTCTCTCTCTCTCTCTCTCTCTCTCTCTCTCTCTCTCTATCTCTCTTCTTCCCCCAACCTACCTTTTGTATGCAGATACATACAATTGTGTGAAATCGTGGGTTATTTTTGTAATGTGTTTACCTAGTTACAAGAGTCTTTGGCACCAGTGTGTGTGGCCCTTTGCATGTGGGGGGCTGGTGCTATTGTGACAGGCCCTATCAGGTAGTCCTATGACACCTGCCCCTCTCATTGTTTGCTTCCTCCAGAGGGCTACTCAGGGGATCCCGTTGCTCCCCACTGTGCCTGTGGAAGATCAAAGTGGCGGGGGGGGGGGGGTTCGGGAGCAGCTGCTAGTGGAGAGACCTGTAGGGTAGAGTGACAGGAACAGGGGCCCCCAGGGGGGCTTTATGGTACACGGACAGGCAGCAGACACTGCCCGACTGAGCTGCCCAGACAAGGAAGAGAGGGTTCCTGAGACCGTACAAGCCTAGTTTGGTAAGTTATCTGCCAAAGACCACGGAGTGGAGGGCGATTCCCAATTTGGAAAAATGGGGTGGTGGTGCTGGTGGGGGCTTCTATGAAGGGTAAAGATGACAAAGGCAAGGTTGACGTAATAGTGACATAGGAATGACTTCCCCCTTTCAGCATTCACAGCATTTTCCAGGGACAATCCCACAGTTGCAAAGCATGTTTTTATACATAATGCACTATCATTGTTGATTGTTAAATGAAATTGAAAAGTATGTAGCATGACTGTAATTAGAGGAGTATAGCCCTTTGTTTCAACATGTTGCCTTTGGACAGTGATTACAGTAACTCAAAACATAACCAGCATGGATATCTTATAATCTCCAAAGATACTTCCTCCTTGTTTTCGGATCAGTTTTAGGGTACTGTGTATCCGTCCTAAATTCCGGGCATGCTTTATGCTCATAAATATATGATTCATAAACTCATCCAGTGCTCCTCCAACCATGCAAGGTAACAAACAACATGGCTAGAAAGCATTTTCCCACTTTGGTGTCAGGGCTGTGAGAAGTTATGACTGAGCTTGACCCATTCCCTGTCAGACTAAAACAATCCCTGTGGTATAGCGTTTCTGAAAGCAGAACTGGGGGGGGGCCTTCAAAAGACCTCCCCCGCATCGAGAGAAGCCCAGGTTCCTGCCTGACCATGACTTCCATCTCTCCCTCATCAGCCCAGTCAACCTTCTATTTATACCCACATACTCACACAAACACTGGGTCGTGCGGGAGGTCTGTTGCCAGGCCCCAGGGGTCCTCGGCTGAGAGGGACGCCCTCTGGCCTTGGTGTCAGGAATATCTGGGTGTGAAACCCCATCCCAGGCATGCTATGGGTTCAGGGCCTGGGCATGGTGAGCAGGTCAGACTGTAGAGCACAAAGCAGGAGAAGACACTGGGTGATTGGGTTGACAGAAGGGAAAGTTCTAACATGCTCTGTTCATCTGTTGACATGCTTGCGTGTAAAAAGGGCTATACAAATACATTTGATTTGATTTGTTGACAGAAGATTATAAAAGGTACATTTAAGTTTTTTTTTTTAACTTTCGAATTCAAAAGTGCTAGGCCTTAGCCTTTCAAGTCTCTAAATATATATATATATATATATATATATATATATATATATATATATATATATATATATATATCGGTTAACAGACAAAGCAACTTTACTCTTTGTTGAAATCCTTGTGACATCCAAACACTAGTTCTACCACCCACACACACTGTTCAAAGTTCCACTCTGTAAACTTGTCACGCAAAGCACGAATCTCAGTGAACTGTCTACATATTTAATGTGGTTAGATTATTGAGGAGCTTGTGAGTGTTCAGCAGAGTCGCTCGGCGTGTTACAAAGAAGAATAAAATCAAGATTCGACACCCACTGGGATTTTGACATCGTCACTGCAGTTTAACCAAACGTGGTCCAGACCTGCTGAGAACTGCTCTTTATCTGAACCCACACAACCACTCTTCGACGCTGCAGTGGAGTGACATTTTTTCCAGGCTCATAATAAATACATAAGCTCCCCCTCCCCCAAACTGTCTGATGTTATTTTAGAACTGTTTTGAAAACGAGTTCCACTAATGGTAGACAGGACCAGGATGAAAGGACCCCTGAGTTGGCCCTCAAACATCCATCCACACAGGAAATGGTCCGACTGTGTAAACATTTAAGACTTGGAAAACCTTTTAAAGAGTGCTGGCATGTCAGGAATACCCCAAGGCTCACATGAAATACGATTCATGCAATTGTCTGTATGTAACTAGCATGGTAGGCTGCTGACCAATGTCTGCAAAAATCACTCACCTGCAGCCCATCTGCTAATCCCACCATATACCAGAGTGTTCTCAGTAGGTGAACATGAATACAACCATGCCTGTCACTTTTGTTGTTGAGTGCCATCACATCCCCCCCTCCTCCGCTCTCCAGCTCCTCTGTCTGCCATCCAGGCACCTCTTGTCAAGTTCGAAGAAGCCCAGCTGAGACCACACCAAGTGTTTGACTTGGAGCACTCATTCAATGTCATTTCATCAGGTGAAACCACTTAATGTATTCAATTGTTTTTTTTAAATACTTGTTCATTAAGAGAGTGTTAGAGCAGATGGCTAATGTCCTCTCTCACACCCTTTGTATCCTCTGTCCAGACCCTGAGCATCTAACCTCTTACCAATGCCCTTATGCCACTTGACCATTGTGGTTCACTGATTAAATGAGAGTGTTGGGAGGTCAGGATGGGCTACTAGTCGGATTAGGTCTATGTGTACATCCACTTGGCCAATGTCAGAGATTATATTGTCCAGTAATCATGACTTGACCTATAAAATGTAGAGTTCTGATGGCAAAGGAATCAGGACAAAAAAACAAATTCAAGATAACATGACAATTACAGTACATTACACAATTAAGATAAATAAATAATAGCGCAGACTTGACTTTAAAGCACATTTATAAAGAATACATGTCTGTTTAGCATTAATCACAAGTTATTAATGTATTCTAGAGCTGTGAAGTAAAGGACTGCTTATACCTGTATCTAAATGAATATGTCATTCACAATGTTTGGGTATAATGGCACAAACACAAATACTGCCTCTGAGATGTTCCAATAATATAATTGGAGAGAGCCCAATGAAGATTTGTAAATATCATCATATTTAGATACATTTTATAAGGATTATCATCTCAAAAATGAATGAGGGGCATTCAGTCCCAAGAGAGTGAACAGGCTTGGACACAATATTTAAAACATGATTCACCCACATATCCCAATTCACCACAACACAGGCTTGAACAAACTGCAATAACTGTGTTTTTTTACATCTCACATAAAAACATCTCCAACAATCACTGAACATCAGAGATATTCAACCATCCTGTTCTGCACATTTCAACAAACCAAAATGCAACGCGTTGATGCCATCTTGTGCAGAGTAGTTGAACTGCACACTAAACTGATGTCACAAACATGGCATTGGCATTCATAGGCAACCGTACCCTAGTTCTGTGAAAATAAACAATAGATGAATATTGTACATTACACCAATATAAAATAGCCAATATGAAATCATCACAGTTCACAAGAGTAAGTACCTAAATATCAATTACTCTATGTACAAGCGTATTAATACTCAAATATGCTGATTAAAATGCATAGAACACACAAAAGTCTCCATCAGCTCCAGAGTTATGAGGAATCAAACAGATATAAAAAGGCAAACCGAGATAAAGTATAAGGTTCCTAACAGTAACAGTTCCTAAAAGTCCAGGCATCCAGAGCGGATGCTGAGATGGTCTACTTGTGGGTCTGCAGGTGGGTCTTCAGATGACCAGACTGGGTGAAAGCCTTCTCACACAGACTACACTGAAATGGCCTCTGGCCCGTGTGGATCAGGTAGTGTCTTTTCAATTTAGAGGGTGCCTCAAAGCTTTTATAGCAGATGGCACACTGATAGGCGCTTGAATGTCTTTCTTTCTCTGAGGGTTTCTGGTCACACTTATGGAGGGAGAGCTTCCTTTTGGTGGTGAAGCACTGACTACAGCCTGGGCAGACATGGAGATCTTTGGGTGGGTCTGACATGTAGGCAAGATTCACCTCGGACCTTAATCTGACCTCCATTCTTTCTTCTTTAACCCCATAGTCTGTATGACAGTACGGCGGAGTCATGGTGGACTGGTAAAGGTACAGCTTGTGATCTGAATCGTGAGGTATTTCCTGAGATTCAGCCAGGCTATGGTCATTCACAAGAGGAGCATGGTGGCTAGGGATTGGATGCATATGTTCATTATGTGCCGTTTCTTGTTGACTGAAATAAGGGGTTTGAAACTGGGTATGGTGTTCCTGTTCGTTGTATTCGTGTGAAGGGATTTCCGCATGTTTCTCCTCTGCCGTATGCCAGGTCCTCTTGTCCGATTTGGAAGTTGAAATACATTTCTGATCTGGTCTGCAGTTGCTTTCAGACTTAATGTGATTGGCATCCTCTGCCTTAGGATGGAGAGTAGAGTCATAATCGAATGACAAATGTAAGTTATCCAAGTTGGATGGACCTGATGGGCAATACTGGGGATATGACTCATCAACGCTTTGTTCGTAATGTGGACCATTCCTCTGCTGGTCGTCATACGTCTCATCAGTGCCCGCTTCATCTTGGTGAGGAGCTGTGGGGTAATCAACATGGCTCCCTGGAACAGAGTCTTCATTGGAGGACCTCTGGTCCTGTTGAGCCAACAATGACATGTCCGCTTCGTTTGGTTGACCCTCGTGCCAAGAGCTCCTATTGTGAACCTTCTGGTGGTTCTGTAGATGGCAGAGCTGCCGGAAGGACTTACTACAAACCTGACATCTGAAGGGCTTGATGCCCATGTGGATGAGCAGATGTCTGGACAGCTTGGATGGATATTCAAACTTCTTCAAGCACAGCGCACACTGGTAGCCCCTTGATCTACTCTGTGAAGTGGACTTGACTGATTTGTTTTCCGGGTTGCTTATTGTGGCGTGACCCGTTGAAGTTGCTGGGTCTGTCGTGAGGAGGTCCTTGCCATTTGAGGAACTTTGTTCACATACAGGTTCTGTCTCTTTATCTTTAAGGGGACTAATGGAGTATTTAACATCTGTAGGACAGTGGTACTCCTCCTGACTCAGTAAAGGTTCAGTTTCTCTTTCCTCACTTAGACCGGGAGAGAATTCAGCCTCATCCCCTTTATTGTGGAAAGCCATGTGTGTCTGCAAATGAGCACTTTGCTTAAAGGTTTTGAAGCAAACAGGACACTGAAATGACCTTTGTCCAACATGAGTCAGGGAATGCCGCCGAAGTTTGGACGGGGCGCTGAAGTGCTTTGAACATACAGGGCAACAATAACCGTGCCCCCGACCAAGAACTGGTTTGTTTTGTGAGACGAGTTTCCTTTGCTTAGGCATTTCATGTGCAGGTCTGGCATCAAATGCCTGGCTACTATTTCTATAGTCAGAATTTTGGACTGGCCTTTGAGAAACTAGTTCCCCAGAGAAATGTGTGTCCACAGCACTGCAGTCCAGTCCAGGCAACATATTTCCATTGTAGCCCCAGGCAGGGACTTTAGTAGCATGACTGTACAGACCTTCAGTTGAGCGCTGGTCACTGTCATGTTTTAAGTCTGGGTTGGTTTTCAGAGGTTCTGAGTCTGATTGTTGATTATTTTTTCTTTTCATCTCAGACGCAGGTCTTTTTTTCACTTGTTTTGTAAGAATGAGGCCACTTTTTAAAGTGTGAATCTTCTGGTGGTTGTGCAGGTGACAAAGCTGTCTGAAGGACTTACTACAAACCTGACATCTGAAGGGCTTGATGCCCATGTGGACAAGCAAATGTCTGGACAGCTTGGATGGATATTCAAATGTCTTCTCACACACCATGCATTGATTCACCTTGACCTTTTTTTGCAAAGAGGACGTCTGTCTTTTGTCACTGTACTCCTTGCGATCATGCCTTGTTGTGTTTTGATGTTTTTCTGATGCGCCGTCACCTGGAGAATCTGCTTTTTGTGTTTGATCACTAAGTTGCTTTGTCTCATTAGCATCCATATTAAGTATTGCAGAACTTTCAGAGTTCTGTGAATCAGACGGGACTTGAGAAGCAGTGTCTCGAGCTAAAGGGTAAGGAATACATCTATCTTTCTGCTTAGCAAGGTGTAAAGAGATCTCTGGAACTTTATGAGTTTGCTGGTGGACGATCAAATGTCTCATCTGTCTGTATTTCTTCCCACACATGTTGCATGCATAGTTCCTTGGCCAAGTTTGAGATCTCTGGGGTTGTGCGAAAGATTTTCGTTTTGGCTGTGAAGGACTTCTCTTTTTGGCAAACACAGAGTGAACAGTAGAGTGTGCCTTCAGGTGGGAGAGCTGTCTGAAGGAACTGCAGCAAATTGTACAGTGAAATGGTCTCTGACCCGTATGAATGAGGCAGTGTCTCTTCAGTTTGGATGGAGCGCTGAAGCACTTAGAGCATTCAGGACATTGATGGACTGTTCTTGGAGAGTTCGATTTCTGAACATCTTTGACAACGGTTTCATCTGGGCCAGATGTGTCCTCATCCACAGTATGTTTACAGGATACATTTGAGTCTTGGCCACTCACTGGTTCCACGTGTATGGGCAGTGACCCAAAACTTTCCATTTCAGGATGAAGAGATGGGACTATTGGAAGATTGTGTTGACTGACATGGGAGGAACCCAGAGTAGTGTCTGGCATGCTGTCATAGCAAGCAGTTGGACTGACACTAGTAGTTGCAAATGTGTCCTCTCCATTGAGTCCAATTAATGAGTCTCCGGGCAAACATGCCTCTGTCCTTTTTGGAAATACCTTCTCAGGGTCAATTCTATGCGAGTCAGAACCTGTATTAATTCTCCTCAAAGGTCGCTGAGCAAAGTGTGAGTTGATATGGAGTTTCAAGTGAGCTAACTGACGATACGCTTTTTCACAGAAGTGGCAACCGAAGGGTCTTTGTCCTGTGTGTGAGAGGATGTGTCTCCGCAGCTTGGAGGGAGCTGAGAAGCTTTTGGAACATGTTACACACTGATGAGGTCTCCTGGGAAGATTACTCTCTGTGTTCCCAAAAACCTCCTGTCTGGTCACCACTGTGCTCAATTCCGGCATTTCCACCTCCATGTCGGTTTGAAGATCCTTGGAATCAGAAGGTTTGTATGGGTGATCTATGAGTGAACAATAATATTATGTAAGTATAGTGTTGTTTAAAAGCATTAAAAAACTAAACACACAATAACAACATTAAAATAATAGCAATGTTAATCTGCGGCTAACACAAATAACAATTTAAGATAATGTTATCTGAAAAGACTGAAGAGATCTATTCAACTTATGCTTAGCTACATTAGCTTGAATGGTAATACCCGTGCGTTTGGAAACACTGTTAGTCGCATACGGCAACTCTACGGCAACTCACCTCATTTATATATCTTATTGTAATAACCACACGTTAGTCATAACCAAAGCTGTAAATCAAAAATAACAATTTAGTTACATAATTTCACCAAAAACATCGAAAGCTACGATATATATCTCCTTTCAGCAACACAAGCCGTCGTTAACTCGGCACGTCCGGAAACATTGCACAATGTCGTTAGTTCCGTCTACGCAGTGTCAATGATGAATAGTCTCAGATGTTCCAAAACGATCACCGTTTATCATCAATTATATTATAATATATTTAGTACGATACATTTTGGTTATACAATTATAGAGGGTGTTCATATTCTGAAGACGCATTACAAAGATGTTTAGCCTACTTTTAGGCGCATCTATTTTGAGAATGTTTCGTCTGTGTAAGAATTTTAATATTGGAATATATTTTAGCTTCATATGACTTTCCAACAACAATTTTTTATCAATTACATCCTTTTCATGATCTACCGCACAACTGAAATTAAGTTTAAATTAATTGCATCCCCAAAACTACAAAGTTATTAGCAAATGCTTCCTAAGGTAAATAAATAAAAGTATGCAATAACTAACACTCGAATTGAGCTGGACAATAACCATCGAAATCGGTTGCATGAGAGCCAAGAATGTGTGAGGAGTCAATTTCCAAAGGGGTATTTACTCCATTACATTATTTACATTATATATTCAGAATGAACTTAAACAAAGCAGTAGGCCTATCACTTGATCATACTCCAGTATTCCAATCCACATTGAGGAATTGTCATCTTTATGAAAAAAAAGGCTAATCAGATATCAAATGGGTGTATTGTGGATATATGGAGGAGCCTTATGACAGAATATGAAAACATACATATCAAATAGGCTAAACCAACAAGATTTGTTCCGATTTGGCTACAAATGAAGAACATCTACCTTGTAAACAGGCAAGTGTCTGCCTCGCTTACATTTAATGTTTCTGACAAATCCAAAGTGAGATTTTTGTTTGAACTACACTCCCTCTGGAACCTGCCCGTGGGATATGACAAGCCACGGCCCCATCTCTCGCTTCGCCCGCAACTCAGTGGAATGATGCAAATGATGACAAATTCCTTCATCCCTCATCATGCATGTGCAGCTAATCGGCATAACACTCAAGGATGGGCATATCTCGGCACTTAGCTGAGGGGCAAGCTGCCTGATTGAATCACTCAGAAGTGGCTCCCTCAGACGTGGCCGTATCATGCCGCTGTCAGAGTGCTGAACAGTCTCCTCGAGCGTGGTTCTATTGACTTACATTCGAAACTTCGCTCACTGCAGTAAGCGCGTGAAGAAAACACACATTCTTCTCAATTACCACAGAATCAGCTTGTCTATTCCGTTTGACACTCTTTTCTCGTTGTTGACCAGCTGTCAAAATCGTGACAGCGACTGTGCACTTTACTTTCCTTTGACTACATCATGACATTCAGGTGCATGGAGGCCACATTCTATTTGAACACAGCAGGTCTGAAATCTGAGTTTATGAAAGAGGTGTGGGAATTGTTAACACTAGGTGGCAGTAGTAAGTCACAAAGCGATTCCCCACCATACAAATACTGTGTTTTATTATAATGAGAGACAAAAGTGTTTTATGATTCTCAATACCTAAGCTACATCTAAAAAGCAACTATAATCTTGGAAAATATTGTTTTTATTAATAACATAGTCTTATACAATTTGATAACCTTTACACAGAGAATGATGTGTCTGTTCAGACATTAAAAAGGTCAAAATTCTAAATTAATTATGATTACAGTTGAACCAAGAGAGTAGACTCTTGACAGCTTCTCAACTTCTACCCACCCCTCCACCCCCCCCACCAAAAACAAAACGAGGAAACCCAATGCAAGCTGGGGACGTTCGTTCAGCCTAGCTGCTGCATGGATCAACTCGCTCTTGTCCGTACAATTAATTCTTACCCACGACCAGTCTCATCTCTCCCGACATGGCAGGACAGGGTTGGCCGTGATGGATGTGACATTAACGGGAGATGAAGCCGGGGAGATGCGACGCCCCAGTCCAATAGTGGCATTTGTCACTGCCCTGGTCATGCAGATTGGGCCAGCCTTGCCCGCTGACTAAGATTAATGACGATGGTGGCCCTGTCTTTGTCTCTCGTGAGGCTGCCCTGCGCCAAACATAATCCCCAAACATGACCCGTCTCACAGTAACCCCCACCGAGCTCCTCACAACACACATCATGACACCCAAATATTGGTCACTAATGCAGCAAATCCTCCCAATGTTAGAGGTTACATAGGAATAATAACTGAGACAATCTTTTGGATTTTGGGATAAGAAAGTCTATGCAATGAACTGTCCATATTTGTTTATCACAGTAAAACAGACAATAGACATAAAAAAAACATGAAACATAAACCAAGCTTCGCAAAACTAAATTGTTTTCTTATTATCTGCAACCTGTCCTAATTTTTTTCCCTTACAACCCAGTTACAGTAAAGCCCTGTCATTAGACACCTATATTACTCTATGAGTCTTATCTGTAGGCCATGAAACCAGATTGTTGTGCAGTATAGTTTTGGGTGAACCAAGTATCCCAGTTTGTAATGAAGAAATGAAATAACCTTAAGCTCAATGCACTGCTGCACAGAAAATGGTTTTTCCCTGACAGATGAGGTGGCTGGGGCAGGCTCAGATGGATGGGGGATTGGGCTGCTTGTATCAGACTTCTGGGATCCAACGCGTTCCCTCGGTCATCCATCATCTGGTGACACATCCACTTATATCTGCACTGCACATACATACAGATGTAATCCTCTGTTTGATCATGGATCGGCCTATTCCTACACAATGCACGTTCTGCTGGCTGTGTTTGTGTGTGTGTGTGTGTGTGTGCATGTGTGTGTTTTCTGTGTGTGTATATATGCATGTTTATACACCAGTGTGGGTGTGCATGTATGTGTTTGTGTCCTGTGGGCTTGTGTCTCTCCTATCTAGGAGTGTGTGTGTGTGTGTGTGTGTGTGTGTGTGCATGTGTGGAAGTGGGAATGTATGTTTGTGTAACATCTAAAGCAGAAATATTGTAGAAACAATTTCACAGTTGATTTTATTTTAATATTACTTTACTATTGCGATCATGCATCATCTTAAAAAAATCCACAAAATCTACATCACACTCATTATACCAAGTTTCTACAATGAAAACAACGTTGACTGGTTCTGTATGAATAAATAGCTCATTACCATCTATGCATATTTGTAAGTCTTTCATGCATTGCGCCAGCACATCCCAGATGCTGTGGAGTCATCTGTCCTCCATGCCTCCCCTGCTGTTGCCCCCTGTGGAGAGGGGAAATCAGTCTCCACACTGCTGTCACTCCCCTGCCCTCCCTCCATGGAGCAGCCTGTACGCTGGCCATGTCCAGCCTGCTCTTGACCCTCATCCGAAGGGGGGCCGGGTCGGCCTAGCCGGCCAGGCTTGCTAGGGCGTGACAGAGAGGTGAAGCCCCCAGGATGAGGTCTTAAGGGGGTCTTGGTTAGAAATGTTGACCCCAGTGTGGTAGGTGGATCGATAGCCTGGCTTGCTCCCAGACAGAAACCCCATGCGTTTGATTTGGCCTGCCCCGTGTGGGGCTAGTGAGATGACACTGTCTCCAGTGTGTTTGGAGGAGGGTAAACAGTGGAGCCTGCCACAGTGGCCCTGGGGAAAGGCCCTAATGTGGCCAGGGTGGCGATGCAGAGCGCTGCCTCCCGTCCCAGCTCCCTAGGGGATATGAATGTTGATTAAACATGTGCTCAGCCTTGGATATTGAGTAATTGGACGTGGAGCAAATGTCAAGCGTTTGTTAATTTCGCAGTGGCACAGGGTTTATGGTCTGTGATCAGAGGAGGGATGGAGACTGAGAGCTGATGAGGCGTGACCCAACAACGGGGTTCAGAGGACCTGGCCGACACACCCTGCCTCTTAGACAAGGCAACATTTGGCTGTGTCATTAACAAGAGATACCGGTATATGAGTATGTATTGTGTAGTTCAAAGTCTTAGGTCTCTCCCAGTCCCACGGTCGAATCCGTAGCTGAGGAGGACCCATGGAGGAATTCTTCGCTCCTCAGTACCTTTCGATTATTGGACTACACGGTCTCCAGGTTTCCATCTCCGCGTTGTCTCTCTGCGGTGTGTTCTGAAAGTGAACCTTGGGTCTCCTTTATTTCTCCCAGTCCAATCTAATGAGCATCATCTCTGTCTCCGGATGCAGGCTGTGGCTCCCCCTCTCCTTTGTGAGGCTGGACAGGTGTCTAACTGAATGATGAATGTCCCTGTTTCTCCCCACGTAATTGGCTCCTCGCTGTTTGGCCTTAGTCTGGCGAGATGTCTGCCGGGCAGCCACCTCCATCTGTCAATCACCAACCTGCTGCTGCCTGGCTGGACCTCTGATAGCTATGCTAATGTACAGCCCCCCCCTCACCCTATTGGCTGAACCTGTGCTGGTCCAAGCTAATCCATTACAGCTCTGACAGTAATAATCCCCCCCCCACTCCCCACCCCCACCCCCAAACACAGGGTCCCGTGTGCTAAACGTTATTTGACCGTTCCTGTCACGTTGGCGCTGCCAGGCGGACTGGCCATGGTGATGGATGACCCAGGCCAGAGCCCTCTCATTCATCACCCGCTGACTGCTGTTTGTGTGTCGTTTCTATCATTTCAGCTT
This sequence comes from Hypomesus transpacificus, assembly GCF_021917145.1. Taxonomy (NCBI): domain Eukaryota; kingdom Metazoa; phylum Chordata; class Actinopteri; order Osmeriformes; family Osmeridae; genus Hypomesus; species Hypomesus transpacificus. The sequence goes on along the minus strand of NC_061065.1, from coordinate 3,813,031 downwards.
TCAGTGATTTTTAGATTAGTTTTAATTAAGATGTGTCCGCCCCCTATCAAATGTACTGGGAGTTCTGTGGAAACAGACAGTGTACCTTCACTGTATGAATGTGTGTGTGCATGTTTGTGTGTGCGTGTATCTTTGTGTCTTTGTGTGTATATATGCATGTTTTCCTCTGGTGCACGGTGAAGTCCCGTCAGTGCTAAAAATGAATCAAGATACTGATTTGATGAATTATCAAAAGTTGAGATCAAATGTTCTCGCTGGCAGTGGGGGCTAGTGGGCCCCCACTGCCCCCACTGCCAGCCCCACTGCCTAGTGGGTTTATTTTGGAGAATAATTGCAGCGGCTCACTGTGATAGATGTGATCACAATCAAACAGTCTCACCTGACAAGGCCAAATATACAGCTCCTGCACTCTGGAGCACACCCATTAACTCATACCATTTATTTTCTTTTCTCACTCAACAGTTGAGGACACTCACAATGGTCGTCAGCTTGAATTTCAACTGAGAGAAGCCATCCCTTTGCCCAACTCTGCGAAAATAATATTTTAATTCTTTGATGGATTAGAATGGATACATAAATATGTGTATACTGTACATATACTGTATATACATACAAATATTCCTGACTTTTATCAAATAGGAAATTAACAGTGTAGGAAGAAATCCTAAAAATCTACTAGAAGTAAAAACATGCCTGTGGAATAAATGCCTGGTTTGTTATGTGGGCTGTGTGCGGTGACTGTTTATGTGATTCCCCAGTGAGATTTATGTGATGCGAATGGTCTGGGCGCGCTTCCTCTCTGTGATGACCCTGTCAGATCTTGTTGCGAGCAGAGGGCAGAGGCATTTGTCACCCGTGAGAGATTCTCACTACAGGTTATCATTCTATACACAATTAAACCATCAAGGGCCTAATGTTTTCTAGCATGCATTGATCTCTGATCCCTGTTGAAGAACAGTTTTCTCCACTACAAATGGGAAGGTTTCTTTTCCTCAAAAACAACCAAATGCAAAAAAACCGTTTTATTCAAATGTAGCTGCTGTCTTTTTCCGCTTGGTTAATATCACCAATGAGAATGAGATGATTGTGAACACTACTCTAATCTCAGGGGTTAAGAGGGACAAGTTCCTGTTTATAAACACAGCCTGACTTAGTCTTCCTTGCCGTCGTGTCCCCTGCCTCAACTCTGTTCCTTCCCTGAAGAGGCCCAGCGTTACCTCTGCCTGCCCTCGACATCCGTCAGGCCTGCCCCAGACTGGGCCGGCGTAATGGAGAACCAGATGAGCTCAGCCAGGTCGCTCAGCCTATCACTCCTCTCCTACTCCCCTGTCACAGGAGTTTGACCTGAGGAGGGGGGCGATCACGGAGAGCCCCAATAGGCTCATTTTGAGTTGTTGATGTTGGTTGTGTTACTGAATTCTTTACTGAGTTCTTTTCATTCATTTAGTTTCTAATGCATTTGCTGCTTTCATGAATGGATACTAGGAACGTATGGAGGCATTGTGCCATAAATCATTTTCAATGTTCTTGAACTGGTCATTAAACTGTGAGATGAAAAAATATTTTTTCTTCCAACAGCAGTCCTTCCCTGTAATATTCATTTGTCTTTTCATCATCACGCCTTCAACAGTGTACTTAAACAAATCTCACTTTTATGGTTATCCAGCTCTGAATGACTGCATGATGGCTTGACTGTTTGTGACAGTTGTAGCCAAACAGTACAGCCCACTAATCAAAGTCATCTGTGGTGTTTTAGTTTTCCATTCAACCAAGGTTGCCTGTTGGATTGGTTGCTGATTGTAACCTATTCTGAACCCAGGGGAACCATTATTATTATGTTAAACTTTGGAACCTTGTTCCACAGTTCCACCTTGATTTCTGAGAAAGGTAGTTTAGTATCAAAGTAATCTTTACAAAGTATTGCAGCATTGTAATATTCAGCTGTAAAAATCTAAAAAATCTAAATACGTTTTTTTGAATTCACAATTGCACAAAAACATTTCTGGATAAAGATCCATGACTGGGTACTTAAATGCCAGACATGAGCCGCTCCAGACAATAAAACAGGTTTTAAATGTGTCCAAATGCAGGAGGACTCACAACACCATGTGCTAACTATAGTGTGAGAGCTGTCACATAGACTGGACAACAGTCCAGATAAAGTTGTCAGGTGAAAAACCTGGGACGACATGTGTCACTTTGATTCCAAAGAAATGGCCTGTGCTGCAAGTTCACTGTCCAGCATGCCTGTCCGAATTCTCCTCTCTCTCTGGCTAATGTAAGTGAAAACACTTGTGTCCAGACCCAGATGGATGGAGCTGGAGGGAGAATAATCTTTAAATGGTGAAATTTGGGGATTTTGTCCTCAATCTAAGAGGAAGGGTCACTGCCGTTCTTAATCTATGTGCAAACAGTTGAGATATGATTATGTTGCTACACTATGTACCTCACTGTAAGCTGTTTAACATCCACAAAGTGTGAAAACATTGGTATTGCATACCCATAAGATTTTTTTTTTGTGTAACTGATCTTTTTGCTTCTCACAGTAGTGAACTAAACATAAGATGGACAACAGTTTATTTTTCCCATGTAATAAAGCTCTCTGCTAAGCCAAGAGGTCCCCATCTGATACAGAATGATGTCATCCTATACCCCAGCTTAATGCCATGAGGCATTTCAAGGCTGATAGAAGGAGGGAGTGTTTAGAAGACCTGACACATCAAACATCAAAGTCAACCTCCTTAAAATCCAAAATGCTGCCCAGTTGTCCTCGCCTTCAACTTTGACCCCTGAACCCATCGCATGTATTGCTGTAAATAAAACTGACGAGAGGCCTCCCTGTTGACCAGTCCCACCTGATTTTCCTTATCCCCTATTTAAACACCAATCGCTTCCAGCCTGGAATCAAACCTCGGAGTAAACATCCATCCATGTCTCTTGGAGTCTTTGAGAGGCCAGAGTGAGATCCAGTGGGAGGAGACATACACATGTCAAATTGTGTTTGACAACCCTGATTCAGGGATTTTGTCATGGCATGTCTGTAAGTATTACTCAGATTGTCTTACCTGGGATCAGGCAGTGGGTGAAATGATCAAGGGGCATCCAGTAAGTTGATGCTTGAAATGTGAGCATTACCAGTATTAGAGCGCAAAGGGATTTGCATGCTGGAATTAAGGACTCAAAAGTGATTACCATGAAATCATCCAGAATACATTTGCAGAAGGCTTTGACGGTGTCATCTGGGTTAAACTTCAATAGGTCTTTCAATAGGAAGACACACAATCATCACTTCTGGGGTGAAAAGCTAATTGTTTTTATAACCCCTGTGCATTCAATACTGGTAAAACAGTAGACGTCTCTGAACATAACCCCCCCCCCCCCCCCCCCCCCCCCCCCCCCCACCACACACACACCTCCCCCCAAAGGCTAAATCCATCTACACAAAGCATATTTTAAGCAATAAGCATGGCCGGAGCCTAAGACCTCCACAGACTGCTTCAGATGACGTCAGCTGTAAGTATCTGGGACATGGGTGGCTGCTTGACAGGGGGAAGACATGATTGAGAAGATGAGATGGGAGAGTATGATTTTGTTACCAGAGGGTGAAATAAAAAAACACCCGCATCACCCTCCACCGATCTCTCCATTCCTTGATTTGAAAGAGTTGAATAGGAGGGGTACAACACAGGGGCTTTGGGAGACAACAAGATTAGAACTGGCATTTGATGTTATAAAATCAAAGTGTGTAAAGAATTTACATTTCTTCAAAGATCTCTACCCAGTATACTGGCAAAGAAATTGTTAATCTATGGTATCTGTACTGAATACTATTGTCTTGAAAGCTGATATATATATGGAGTATATTACAAAGTATACATAACTTTTTAGCCAATATTTATGTATATATATATTTGTAAAGGTGCTTTTTTGTTGTTGTTTTTGTTTAGACAGAGAAAAGAAAGGAAATTGCAGCAGGCCTTCTCTCGCTGGTGCGTGAAAGAAGGCCTGCAAATAAGAGCTCTATCCACCACGTGATGTTGCTTTCTGCAGGAGGGATGACCCATATTTCATTTCGATAGGCGCTTGTTTCCGGCAGCCTTCAAAACGCATTTATCTTAACTACAGTGAGGATGGCTGCCTGCTCCACAGATCCACTCTTTATATGTAGAGAGCTGAAATAAGGGATATTTTATTTACAAACAATGCTTATGTTATAAACCCTTAACAGGTTTATTACACTAATACCGACATGCTATTCAAATAAAGGTATTGTGTCATAACCTACAAAATGTAAATTATGAAAAATTGGAAGTGGTCTAAAGTCTATATATAATAGAAGTTATAAAGTTTACTATCTATTCTCATTCATGTTCCATGTAGATTTTTATCTTACGTTTAGCCTCCCAGCTATTGGGTGGAGAATAAGACAATTCAGTTGCTATCCTGGTTTAAAAGGCTAGCCTCGGGCTTACCCTGAATGCTTGACATTTTACACGTCGATTTAACATGCTAATTGACACATTAATTAAAAACAAGAGACATTATCCATTAATGTTGTAAGTAAAACTGTCTAATAACTGTAACAAGTCACTGGCATTCAAAAGTATGCATGGTCAGATTTAGCACATTACATTAATGATTGGATTTACTTAATAGATTAGAAAATACAGCATGTAGCCCAATAATAGGTTAATATAATATCACAAAACGAAAATGTATGTTTTAGATTTAGATTTGAAACCTTGTGGATGTTTTTACTGTAATATACTGTTATAACGGAACTCCAACGTCTACGATAAAATAATATTATTTATATAGTTATTATTATTGTTTAACAAAAACTATAAAGCATAATAATTGGCATTACAATAATAACAATAATAAGGATAATAAGAATAAAAGTATGATATTTTTTTCGATAGATCACTCATGTAGTATGAACAATAGCCTAGTTCTACTTAGGCTATTTCCTTCCTATGAGAAAACGCATGTTAACTCATCATTGTACATTTACCGTGTCCACGAGACTCTCCTCTCCCGTTAAAGTAATTTTCCTCATCAATACAGCAGCACACACACGATCGTTATTTGGTTGACATGGATAAATGATCCTCCAAGTGGCCTACAGCATTTCCCAGTGCTCAAACCCGCGCAATGAAAGTAAAAAAAGGGTGCAAAAATCCTTGAAACAATGAAAAGAACAAGTGTATTCAGGTTAATCTATTGGCACAAATGTATTTCAATTCAGGATCGAACTTTTAAAGCTCAATATATTTCCTCCCTTTTTCTCTTGTGCAATAGTTATTTTATAAGGCACTCATATTCTTTAGTAGTTAAAAATATAACCTGGAGTTGCATGTGTTTTTTATCCCTGAATTTCGAATTGGTCATCCATCATTCCTGTCAACATAATCGAATAAAGAGAAGCGACTGCAATTTCGCCATATCGACCAAACGAGCGTGAACCGGTATATTAAAACGTATAGTTTTTGGTTATTGTTAAACCATATAACTAATGGACACAGGGCCTACTGCAAAATGTTCAAAAAAGCCTCTATTTACCACTACACATCCCTCAAAGAAGAGCACAAGTCAGAGTCCTCATAGATCTTTTTTTTAAATTAGTTTTTATTTTTGGTTTTTAGTGCAGAAACCATTCCCTTTTCTGTGCTATAAAACTATTTGAGCAATATCTAAAGGTAAATCGGTCTATAGTGTTCTCACCATAACCTCTTTCAGTATTTTTTGACAGATTCCAGGAGAACACAGAATAAAATGATGACAGAGTTAAAACTGAATTTGATTTAGTGCATGATCAACAAAAACAAACGGGCAACATTCAAAATACAGATGAAAGAGAGCTTGGTCTTTGTTGGGAGGTGAATTGAGCTGCAGTCCTGTTGCAGCTCAGAGATATTTTATCTTCCACAGGATCTGTCAAACTCTGATTCTAAAAACTAGTGATCACAAGAGCAAAGATAGACACAGTCAAATGAAGAGCACATTTACACCACAACAGTTAAACTCTTAGAGTCTTCATCAACTTTTTTTTTGTTAATCCACAGTGGTTGTTTTAAAATGGTTTATAAAAGATTAAGCGACTAGAGTGTAAATATGTGTTTCTGTGTGTGTGTGTGTGTGTGTGTGTATGTAGCATGTGTGTGGTTGTGTGTGTACACATGTATGTACAATTTTGTGTCATTATATCTTTGGGAAGACTAAAATGTTCTTGTTCCCATGGTCCGCCGTTGTAGAAAAATAAATAAATAATTTAAAAAAGAAAAGAAAGTCCTGTTAAACTGTAGCCGAGGTCACGTAGTCTTCCGTTGTTCAGTTAGAAGTCTTTAATATTTTGGAAGACATGTCTCTCTGTCACTGTTGATGACTTCAGCGTGTTCCTGGGTGCTCATCGTCCTCCAGGCATGGGCGTTACAGAAGGTCAATGTGGTCTGTGCAGATGTGGGTGTTCCCAGGGTAGGTGTGGTCCTCTTTTTTTCCAGTGGGAGTGGCGTTGAAGTGGGCGTGGCCAGGTGGGTACAGGTGAGACTAGGCTGTGGCATGCTCTCACTGGACCACTGAGCCGGATGGAACTATCCCTGAGCAAACCATGGAGGCCTGGAACACACAACAACACATGGTCAGACTCAAACATACTTGTGTCCTTATGACTAGTAGTCCATCTATTGGCTGAGGGCAAGAACCCACATGGCAGGGTTTGAACTGCAGCCTACACAGAGACTGGACAGCATGGATTCAGTCATGTATTTCATAGTGCCTAAATATTATGGTTCCTCTGGCTCTGGCTTGATCATGCATAGGATGCCCACATATTACTGCAAACAACCATATGTGCCGGCTGTGGTAAATTTACTGCAGCAATCAGCATACGGTCTCATCCCAGATCAAATTAGGGGAGGGCAACATGCCTCTATATTGAGCTATTACAGTAACTGGTCAATGATCACTCAATGAGAAGTAATTGGATTAAATATATAACAAATTCTTATAGACAGCATTTTTATTCACATTGAGAATGTAATATCTCTATGCTGCTCTTTCTTTAAAAAGGGTCGTTGCTATCTGCTCTTTGGACTTCATTAGCAAAACCAAGGAAATGATCCCAGGGAAGGAGGCTGTGTTGGCGGAATTGGCCCCGGTGAAAAGTGAGGCAAATGCGGCTCCTATTTACATATAAAGAGCTCTATTAATCAAGGTAAGTGTCATTATAGCGTGGCTCATTGAGCAGTGGAGTGTGGGTGTTAAATAAAATTTGGTGTGCTCCAGTGCCTCCGGCGGGCGATACGTCTTGATTTGTGAACTGTCAGCAGCCAGGAGAGCTGATAGGACTGGAGGGGGTGAGGGAGTATTACCAGCCTCTTAATCAGATTGGGCCCACGGATGAAGAAGAGAGGGGGGGGGGGCAGAGAAAAATGAAGAAAGAAAGAGAGAAGGAGTGATGGAGAGGAATAGAAGAGTATAGAGCAGGGGGGTTGGTGGGTGAGAAATGGAGTGGAGGGGACAGAGGTGCTACTTACATCACCCTGGTCAGTAGGTTGAGCTTCAGGGTTTACATGTAGTGCCACTGTCCATCCATGCCCATGTTCATACCCATGCTGCCCATAGGTCCTGGGGGGGAAGCAGAGGGAAGGTCACATTAAAAGTGTGAAAATGCCTCGCTAACAACACGTTATAAATAGATGTAAAGGCAGACTGAAACAGGGTGTGTCTTGAGGGACCGTGTGTGGGATGGAAGGTTGCTCACCTCCAGGTCGGATCCCCATGTGCTGCTGACCGTCCAGTACGAAGCCACCCATTGGCTGTCCATCAGGGCTGTAGCCTGTTCCCTGACTCACTGCACAGGAAGACAGAAGAGTTGAGTCAGTGTACTGCACAGCTACAGTACATTCAAAATATTCATATTTCAACATATATATCCATCCAAGAGTTTGGAGATAGCAAAGTATCATAGATTTCCCATTTACCTGTTCTGTTAGATTGGTCAATCATAGGCTGTACTATTCTCCTTCTGGCATTGATGAACCTGGAGAGACATAAAATACCTCTGTTAGACCAGATTTGAAATATCATTTACTACTTTATGGTTCACTTTCAAAGATTGATATTTTAAAATGACAATTCCGTCACTTCTTGCTGAATGGTGTACTCTTCTTATCCTAATGTCATTTACAAGACCAAAAGATTTTGCATCCAAATAAAAATATGTCATATTCCTTAAATAGTTTTAGTGGAAATTAGGATCTTCCATGTCTTTCAGGATTATCCCGCTAATCTGGTTTATTCCTACTGACATAATCTAGGGTATTAGGAGAAAGTCACATGGCTCAAAAATCTATTGATTTGGTTTAGCTTTTTAGCCTCAGGCTGCGATAAGGTTAACCACTTTGTCATTTTCTTTACCATGGATATAGAACACAAATGGACAGCTAGGTGCCCTTGCCCACTTTGATAAGTGCGGAGAATAGAGTCATGCCTAAAATCTGGGGTGCTCTTAAATCTGTGGATTAGAGGTGCACGGCTATGTAATTGGGTCTGTTGAAAACCTGATACACTTAAAGCAGAGCCCACGACGGCTTTGGGGACAGGATTAATGGAGTGCGCCAATGTCATCACAATTAATCCAAACCTGACTTGGAGTAAGCTGCAAGTCAAATGATGCTTTTGAAGATACACCCAAATGTATCCTACAGAAACTAAATCCTCTATCTGTTCTTTTCTCGGCTGTGATCATTTCATTGGAAATGCCCCCCCTTCACAATGGCTTAGCCATCTACAAAGGAGGCTGGGTGCCCTCCCTAAAGATGCTTTAATCCATTTTGTCATACATGTAAAATGAGTCTGGGGGGAAGACTAGGGAAAGCGGTCATCTCCTCTAAATGTTCCAGGGTGTCCCAGACAGGGAAGATAGACGGTTGACGTTACATCTAAGACAGCGAAGTTCATCTTTGAGCATCGTTTCTTCTCACAAGCATGTCTGAGGACAGAAACAAGAGCTGTGCTGCAGCGACGAAGGGAAGGGGGGCGGTAGTCAGGGTGCTACCATGTCTGTACTCACCAATTATTGACTTGGAGGATGGTGAGGCCTGTGTCTTGTGCGAGCTGCTTCTTCTGCTCCTCTGAGGGATATGGGTGCTGTGGGCGACAGAGAGATGGACAGACAAACGTCAAGACTGCAGCCAAAGCCAGCATTCCATAAGAATAAATGTCTAGAGTAAGGTATTTTACATGAAGGCAAATCCAACTCAGGAAATATAATCAATCTCTTTGACAGAGGAACATACACAGTGACTACCGCCAACCTGTGCACAAGTCAGTCTCTCTAATTAGCATATTAAAAGTAAAAAAAAAAAACGACTGACCACTGATTGGCCCTGAACATTCTTGTCTCAAAGCGTGTGGCATTGTGTGACATTATTTGACATTATTTGACATTACTTGACAAATGATCGGGTGGGACACAAAGGGACACAATGCTAGCCTTTGTCTGTGTCTGAATAGGGCAGTTCCCTGTCTTCTGCCTTTCTACTGGCTGTGTGACAGGGGGAGGAGGGTGGCAGATGGCAGACAGAGGTGACCCATGTTTTGGGTGCAGGGTCGTGGGTGCGTCCCCATTTTGGTGCTGTCAAGAAAGCAGCCACCTCCTGTGGTCAGTGGTGAAGGATGAGCTTCCAAGCACTTCATTTTTTAACTGCCTTTCATCCATACACACGAACGCGTCCGAATACACACAATCAAGCATATACAAACACACATATGCATGCACACAGCACACACATACTGTCCACACACACAGAAATTCATAAAAACGGACACATACATGTACACACACTTATGACAATCACATACACACGTACACGCCATACATGCATGCACACACTCAAGCACACACACACACACATCCACACAAACACACACATGCACTGTTGTGACAATGCCCATTGTTGCTCCAAGTGATCCTCATGATCTCCTCCCAGCTTGGTGGGTGACAGGCCAGTGACGGATGACTCAGTGCTCCTCCCAGAATCCAGAACACCCCCCTGATTTCTTCAACTAAAACCCTCCTCCATCACCAGCGCCTCTGTACCAGTCCCAAATCCTACTGAGTGTTGCATCCTAGCTTGTAGTCTTTGTGTAGCATAACACTCACTTGATGTGTTATGTTACTGGAAAACCCAATGAGCACTACAGGAACAAGAAAGACCTTTAAGGTGGTATTTCAAGATGCAACAAATTCTGTCAGTGTAATGATGCTGAATATTGTCACAAACAGTACTTTATTGAGACAGACCTCTCAATTAGCATGTAGGTGGATGTCAGCGGTGAATGCATGGAAACCCAACAGTTATGACCAGGCTAATGGGCTAATAATGAATAATATAATGAATCTAAACCTTTCACAGCTGCTTTCTCTTTAGCTTTAAAAGGGGATCTTTTGAAGGGCCCAGAATGGGCCACAAAAGCAGGCGGCTAACACTAGTTACAGAGGGTAAAGCCCTCCCCTCCACCACCTACCCACAGTCTAACACCCTAGTGCACAGTGGAGTCTGACAAAACATAATTCCACTCCTTTCACACCCTCTGCGGCCTATGAATGCTTGATCGCTTGGGTGTTGCAATGGGCCTTTCACAAGCCAAACTCCCCGAACACAATTTTCAGGGGCACATCCTGCCACGGCAAACACTTGTGCCTAACAAATTAGCTTGAAAGGGGATGGGGAACAGAGAGGGGATAATTCAATTAGCCTCCTTTTTTCTGGAAAATCTAAAGGTTGGTTTGGAGGAAGGGATTACTGCCAGTACAGGACCTGTGTGGGCCTTTCACTGGCCAAACAAATAAGGAGCTAGGAAAACAACCCAGAGCGGTAAGAGGAGAGAAAGAGGGAAAGCAGCGGCGTCCTTTAGGGCTGCAGATAAAAGGTGAAACTCTCCTTATGGGGATTCTCTCAGACTTTGAAATAGTGGCACTCTGATGCCGAACAGAAGAGCTGAACTCTGGGAATGCCTGTCCTGTTGTGTGAAACACGGTTCACTTCTGAGTAAAGTGGCATCATTCCAAACAAGGACTGAAAGACCAAGAGGCCACGTTTGGACAACACGCTCCTCTCATGTCATTTATCAAGCTCAAAGCGGCGCCGCCGGAGGGTTTGTTGTTAGCTAACGGAAAACATCACAGGGGAACCACTGGCCGCTTAACTACAAAGCAGCAGTCCTCCCTGTACAATAGAAGTGCAAGATGCACAGAGGGAGCCTCCTTGGGCTGGCCTATCTTACCGTGAGGTGCTGGAAGAGCCAGGCTCGCATTATATTCGTGGCCACTTTAGGGAAGATGCCTCTCTTCTTCTGTCTCTTCTTGTCCTGGTCATCCTCGTCTCCTGTGCCCGGAGACGCCAGGCTGTTGTCGAGGCCGTCTCCTGAAATCAAAGGAAGAGAAGAGAAAACAGAGGAGTCAAGTTAACAGAGTGCTTTAATTTAGAGCCATCACCTCCGTCCTGTGCAAACACACAGTGAAAGGTTAGCGGTGGTCTTGTGTGAATGGCTGGGGAAACACAAGGTGGAGAGTCACACCTCCCAGCCCCTCAGCTGTAGGGTCAGGGAGAACAGAGCAGAGTCAGAGAGCTCAATAAAACCTAAAGCTATTAATCCAATCTGAGCTGCACATTTGACATGAGGTAATGACTGCAGGAGCGGCTCTCTTGACACAGAATAATGAATGTAGAAGCCACAGCCCACTGGACACAGCGTGCACCACCCTTATTTAGATACTTCCTCTGCTCTACATATACTAATGATTTGCTCATGGGAAAAAAAGAACAATGACAAAAACAAACCTCAATCCCACCATTGAGGAATGAAAGCATAATTACCCCCTACCTTGTGAAGTGTGCAAGGTGCTCATTTGACTGTGAGTGTTTTGTGTGTGTGTGTGGGGGGGGGGGTCACCACCCTTGTGCCCCCATGTGTTCACTGACCAACCCCCCAACCCCCTCTGCCCCCCCCCCCCCACCCTCAGCCCCCCCCACCCCCACCCATCCAGACGGTCTGTGCAGGATCTTCTGCTCAACACAGCCGTGCATCGCGAGCTCCCCCCCCCCCCCCCACACACCACGAGCGTGCATCCTCGTTTGATTGCAGTGGAAGCCTGGCACGCATCGAGGCAGGAGGCTCCCTTTAAACTAAGGTTTCCACCGATGCTCTCGCGCCCCTCTCAACGCAGGGGCGCTCCGCCGGCTCCCTCTCCACCATTAATTGTGCATCAGCAGAGATGATTTACTTTTAACAGTGGTGGTTATTTTTCTTGCCCTCGGGGCAGAGATGCCTTGAAAGCCTGCCTGCAGGGCATGTGAATTATGCATCTGAGGGACTCCTCCCTCGAGGCAGGACAGGGACCCTACTTTTCTTAAGATTCTCCCTGGCACGTCTTTTTGTTTTTGGGAATGCATCAATCACAGGGCGGCCTATATGCGCCATATTCATGCATAAATATTTCAGTTAATGAATATGGACATTGAAAAGAGAGTTCCGGGGTCAGGGGCTGGGGGGAGACGGAGTGGGTGGGGGTTGGGGTGGTGATGGAAGCTGTTACTGATGGTGTGATCCAAGTCAAGGGCAGGACACTGGTGGGGTACTCTGTCTCTACACTTTGATACTTCACTTTGGTCGTTGACTGTTTCTCAAACTCTAAACACACCGCTTCTGCCAGTCTAATGACAAAGTTCGGTGGGAACTTGGAGATGAGCCTAGAAGCTCCCTGTCATTTCAAAGAGGGGCGGTTAATATCCTGTCTCCCTGATAGGGGAAGACAGTGGAAATAGAAGGAGCAGAGTGGAGAAGTGATGCCAATCTAGCAGTTATGACTTCAAATTGTAGGGGTGAAAAAACAAACACCTTTCAGTCCTCCAACTCAGCTATCGTACAAACCATATGTAAAGGATCCTTACAGTATATACAGCTACTGACATATTTTGGAGAAATAAATCTTAATTTCTAAATGTGAATCTCATATAACACAAACTCAGAGTAGTAAAAAGAAAGTCTGTAAGTCAGTGAGAAAGAAAGAAAGAAACTGACAGAACTCACTCGGCCTAATTATATCTAAGGAGCCCCCCTCCCTCCAGCCCCATGCCCCTCCACTCCCCATCCCTTCTTTCTTTCAGCTCCAGAGAGGGAAGGCCGCAGGGCAGATCCTCCGCCACGCTAATCGCTTCTGACTGTTCCCTGGCAACTCGGCCAATCTAACCAGTGTGACGGTGCACTCTCCAAGTCGTACCCGTGGAACGCACCCATGGCCTAGCCTCCTTGCCTTACTGCTTGGCTCTCTGCCCCAGTGTCTACACGCGTGACACGGAGGGGGAGGAAGGGGGGGGGAGTGTGTGTGTGCGGGGGAGGGGGTTGGGGGAGGGGAGGGGGGGCTTCTGCCGCAGGGAAGGCTGGAGTATAGCCCAAGGCGCTTTAGGAAAAACAGCACCCTAAGATATGAAGAAAAGACAGCAGGCAACCTTGGTTCCTACATCCCTAATGCCCTTCTACCGCTTACTTTTTTTCTCTCTCTTTCTCCTTCCTTTCTGTCCATTTAATGCTTTTCCCCCACCTATTCTTCTGTTATGTATTTTTCTATCTCTCCCTTTCTTTTGTCTCTCTCCTTCCGCTCGGTCTCTCTCCTTCTCTCTCTTCCCCCCTCCCCTCCTCCCTCTAGGTATAACTGGGACAGCGACGGGGCTAGGCCTCGGCTGATGACATGTCCATAAGACAAAGTGCAGCCTGGCTGGCAGAACTGATTGCTGTATCCCAGCGTGCATCAGTGATGCAAACACAGTGCAGCTCGCCTAATGAGCTCAGCGGGCCCCTGATCCATCACTGGTGACACCTTTCAGCCCCGCCTGTTATTACCTATGATGCACACTGCTAAATGGAACTGCCTGGAACGTCTCCAAGAGACGGGGAGATCTCCTGAGTAGGAGATGTTGATGATGTTCTCTCAGGATGCAGAGTCTAGTCTAGCCTGGCCTTGACTGGCCTGGCCAGTGGTTAGCTATTGATCAGGGTTAGTGATAGGCTGAAAGCCGAAGGCCAGATTGAAATGAACACTTATTGCCCCCCACCCCTATCTCTCCCCCCAGAGAACCCAGCTTGACAGGTTCCAGGAGGACATTAGTGTCAGTGGTCTGTGATGTCATTGGCATGTCACCACTACCAGCTTCACATTCCATGTCGCTGTGTGGCTCATGATCTGTGTGACTTGGAGGGGACAGAAAAGAAATGGCACATCCTGCCAGATCTATTTAACACTGGTGTACAGGAGCTTCACAGATCCCACAGGCTCCTTTTGTTTTATTTTTGCCTTTGTAATGGACATTCCCAGCCCCCAGCCCGCCCTTTCACCAACCTCCACCCCACTCCCCCAAAAAAACATTCCTAGGATAGCTCAGCCCTTCTATCTCAGGCCCTCGGAGAAGCCTCCCTGGGGGGGAGGTATCAAAGAGACCCCCGTGCATATCACACAGCTTACAAGCTAACAACACCACACTAGGAGCCATGGGTTAGCTGCATGTCTAATGTAGCCACAAGGCCATAACCCCACTGCCGACCACCCAATCATCTGACCACCTGATCACCTGACCACATACACTGTCAACTGCTGTACCTGTGGTTAGGCCTGTCCGCAACCACATGGCAACCGCTTTGCGCTTCCCGTTAGATAAGAGTGTGGGTTTAAAGGCTTTCATCAGGCCAAAGAGGCATGACTAATGTCCATTAGACAATGGGACCCCCCCCTTCAAAGTAGCAGGTGCTTTGAAGAGCACTGGTAATCTGCAGGCCTGTGTCTCTGCTGCTGACGTAAGGGACCCCGGTCTCTTCCTATGGTAAAACTGTTTGCTTTCCTCGTCCCCTTGAATGAGAAAAGACTGAAGACCAGGCAAAGAGGCCCTGGGAGAAGCAGCAGGTAGGCATGCCACAGACCCTGGACCAGCAGCTAGGCTCTGATCATTCTGGCCCTCTCTCTTCCTTTGTTCCTCACACTGCTCTGTCCTTGCAGACCCACAGGGGGCATTCTGCTCCCCCTATCCTCTATGCATTCCCCTCTGGGTCAAAAGGGCATGGACCTCGGGTGTTCCCCCGCTGTTGTTTAAAAAAAGACACCCAAAAGAGGAAGCCATTCACACCATCCTCTTAGCTTTTTTTGTGCTGACATATAGGTTACAGAGTATGGAAGATATACTGCAAGCTCAAAATAACTTTAGTGATTTTAGACACTTTTAAACACTGAGGTAGAATCAGAGGCGAGTGGGATTTAATCTGTGTTTCCTACGGGGCTTTCATCCTCCGCATTTCTCTTGTCTTGCAAAGCATCCTCCCATTGTTTTCATCAATAGCCTGGCCATTGATGCCTGATGGGCAGAGGGTGGAAAGTTGCTTTAAAGTCTATTCTAGTTTTACAGCAGCCATCCGAGAGAAAAACAAAAACAAGTCATAAAACCTTTATGTCCTCCACTGAGCTCATTACAGACCACATTAACAGCAGGCACACAGGAGAACATCATGCCTTTACACTGTCAAGTCAAACCACTGACAGACAACAACATTTACAGTCAAGCTGAGATTTCACTGAACATAGAAGTCTATCAAAACGCTTGACACTATCTGTGTCTAAATATATTCCACAAGCAACCATCCAAAGATATGAGAGAATTGTCGTTCAACACCAATGCCCGTTTGTATGTATCTGCCTCATCCACAAAAAGACAGCGAACAACTCTATTTTAAGTCATAGTTTGAAAAGTTGAAAGAGCTGCATGTTAGAATAACCGTCGCCTTTGTATGGGGTCAACAGTGAGGTCACCTTTGATATGGAGCGAGTTGCAGGGGATTTAAGGGTCTCTTACCGAGTTCACTGCTGTTGTCCCCACTCTGGGAGACATGGCCCCCACTGGAGGGCCCCGGGGTGCCCACGGAGGGTGTGGAGTGGGCGTCATCCAGGTCTCTCCAGGATGCTGGGTTCTGGGGTTCAGAGAGAGGCCAACACATCCCCCCATTTCACCAACACACCAGGAGAGGAAGAAGAACACAGAGGGGGGAAGAGAGAAGAGAGAGAGGAAAAACATTACAGAGCAGAAGATACAGTTGGTTGATAAACACTATTGTAATCAAGCTCACACTCATCCCCATGCCTCAGATAAACAGTCCACATAATCAGGATGAGACTAAAGGTGAAGATTGATAAAGAATGATTGCACAAATAATCCCAAACACTGAAAATCCAAGTTACCATTTTCCCTGAGATGGAGTTTGAATTAGGCCTAGTCCAAAGAAAAAGAACTGAACTGGTGCGAAGTCTATATGAAGAACAGTTGATGAGAAAGAGAGAGAGAGGTGCAGAAGCATGTGAATCCTCCACTGTCTTGGCTGTTTCTGTGGGCCGCTATCTGACGGAAACCCTATTTATTGGTACGTTGGCCCGGGTACTCAGACAACCCTAAGCTGAAGCCAAACAGCAGAGCCCCCTCTTCAACCTCTTTGCGTCAGCTGTTTGCCGGATGGTGATCAGATGAAGAGCTCGGCGAATGACAAGAATAAGCACAGCAACAATGGCACAGTGTGAATGAGGCCTCTCAACCATGGACCCTTTTTTCAGGGGAACACACAGTAATTAGGACCTTTCTGTACGCAGTGCCATTCAGAGAGGTGCCATGTGTTTCCACGTTTATCAAGCTAATGAAGGACTTTTCTCCAATACCCCAGCTGTTGCAGTTCAATTACCTGTATTACCGAATTAACAATTCTTATAAATGTGTCATGGAGCGCAAATTAATTTACAGTTTTATAGACAGAGAAGTAGTTGATGGGACTCCGAAGGAACCACCAAGCGTGTGCTGCAGTTCAGGTTAGATGATTCACATACATGGATCAGAAATGGAGGTGAAGTCATCCCCAAGCCACAGCTTGATAAACCACAACATTGCTGCATGAACATGGTGCAGTGCATGCACACATATAGTAGGCATATAGTGACACCATCTCACTCTGCAAGGGAAGCACTAATGAGGATGGGAGCTCATATTCGTATATAAGCCATAATAATAATAATAAAGAAGGTTGCTGTTTAATCACAAAGAAGAACACTTTGAACTATTTACACTTTCCTTAACTACCCTCATTGTTAGGGTAGGCCTTCGCAATTGAATGAGTGGATATTGATAATAATGTGATAAGAAACCCAACTTGTAGTGTACCACTACACTACGTCATGTAGATATCATTGTAATCTTACAGCCTCCTGTCTTGTCAAGTGATAACTAGTTCCAACACAAAGAAGTCATTAGTCAGATCAGCTGTAGAGCTGCGAGTGTGTTTGATGACACGGAGGAATGAAGCATGTACACCATGGAGTGGTTGTTTCTGTATGGAAGGTATGTCACATAAGGAACCACAAACGTAATATCTCTTGGGGTCAACATAGCTCAAACATGCTCTACATGTCACAGCCACGTACCATGTACAGATGGCATTATCATGATAGACTAGACGGCCTTCCATTTATTCAATTTCTTTTTTGGGGGGGCAGTGTCTTTCCCGTTGACGGTAACAACAATTCTGCTATAGAGACAATATATGCGACAGGAATGCTCTGCTGTTTCCCCAGGTTCTTATGAAGAACGTCGCCACCTGAAAATGCTCCATTGTAAATAAGACAGGAGCAGGGTGAGAGGAAAAGACAGTGTAGATGTGACACCATGGGACAAAAAAGTGACAAAGACCCCCCTCTTTACCAACAATAATAATCTGATCGGTTCAGCATTCAAGTGTTAATAAAACACTGGGCTTTAGAGATTTCTAAGAGGGAAAGGAGCAAACCGCACCAAGCCAGCTGCACTCACACCGGACTCAGCAGCTGCCAGGTCCACCATCATCATCAAGAGACAGCCTCTAAAGATCGCGCAAATTGTCAGAACGACAAAAATGTACAGGAAGGACATTTACAATGTATGTTCTTCATATTTTTTTCTGTTTGATTAAAATACTATATTTTATACAACATAAGGGGAAACAGTCTACTGCTTTAGAACCTTCTCAACAAAGTGTTTTCGTTCTTGTCTTCTCTTTCTCTATGAAAAACTTCTATGGAACTTAGTTTTGAGGCCTTGCTACCCACAGCGCCCTCAGCAGGAAAGCATGCAGCAATCAAACGGCAGATTGGATCATAGCAACACATTAATAAATCAATATTGAGCAGTTACTTATTGATATAAATATAAACCCAATGGACAAAAATTATCTTTTCATTTTTTTAATAGATTTACTTTTCTTTAAGTTGAACTCAAACAACTGTTTCAATCAGCAATAGTGATGAAAATGTTCTGAACACCATAAAGGCTGTTCTTGCTCAGCACAGTTTCCATTTATCAGGACCAAGGCACTCGAGGTCAAATAAATACACACGTCATTGGGATGTCTCAATGTTCTTTCAAAAGACACTCACGTGATCTGCAAGGTTCGTTGAGGATCCGGATAGGTCATCGAAGTCGGCTTTGACACCATCTCGATCGTCTATCACCAAGTCAATTGGCATTTTGCCTTTCAAACAACTAATGTACCGATGGCAAAAGTTGTCACACAGCTCGTGCACCTAGAAGGGAAGATGTACAAACATTTTTTCATGTTATTGCATATCCACAAGCATTATATGAATTAAGGAAATTATTGAAACATTGCTTATTTTTTTCTATTTATGCTGGTATTGTAGAATTGCAAAAAACATAATACAATATCAGACTGCATAGTAAATAATATAACGTTTTACAATTAATATAATGTTTACCTTTTCTAATTCCAAAAGATGGAATCGTAGAACTTGAATGGCTTGGATCATCTGCAAAATAAATCAGAAGGAATGGGCTGAATGTTGAGGTCTCATTCGGGCCAATCACATCCAAAGATGCATAATACACACTCTATATGATGTGATGATCCTTACAACACTAAGACAAGTTACAGCTTGTAACATTACTTTGAATAGAGTCTTTTCTAATTCAAATGGATGCATTAGTACAGAAAAGGTTCCTAGAGTAACTGCTTTGGGGATGCCCAAGGCAAGGACCTCGGCAGCATCCCACGGCAGAGGAACAGGAAGGGCTTTGACAGTTACAATTTGTTTCCTGTTGCCTCTTTGTTCAATACAACATTAACACATATCTATGGATACAAAATGTATTAAAACAAAAAAATACTGAAAAAAGTTTTGTAATCCCTGATGTGGGGATAAGAAGGTTTCAAAGCAAATGAATGCTTACCAAGTTATCCAACTCTGGGTTAGAAGAAAATAGAGGTTTCTCAGCACGTATCTTAAAAGAAAATGATTGTTAAATATTTGCAAAACTTATTTTTGCGTTAATTCTATTCTTTGAATGCACAGCGAAAGCCTATAAATTCAAGGATACATTAAATGACAATAATACTAATAAAATATACAAATATCTAACAGCGGAGCCATGCAATAAATATAGTTGCCTAGAGGGTAAAACAAGACTGTAACGTAAAGTCAAAATTAATAATTTAGAATTACTTGTTTTGCAAAGACAGCGATGTCCTCGTTAAATGAGTCCGAGGAGCAAACATCTCCGCCCGCCACTCCAGGCTCTCTCGGCGTGCACGTCGCCAGCTCGCACTTCTCAAACACCAGTGCAAGCAATGGGAATAACGGGTGACTGTGAAGTCATGACGATAGCCATTATTTTCTTCAAACAACACATACAAACAATCTGTTTTTATAACACTGGCAACACTTCTATTTAGGGTACACGTCATGCAGTTAAGAGTATGCAGATGCTAAACAACTCAAAACATAGACTTTGTTTTACGGGCATTAAGGTATTTATCGAGCCTCACCGAATTACAAACTAGAGTGACTAGCGTTATCTCAAGTTTAGATTTTTGATTCTTGATTTCTTTAAAGTCTAAAAAGGGTGGTAAACTCGATTGTTGTCCGTATAAATAGATGAGATTAGATGCGCACCCATAGATCTGATCTTTGTCTCTTTTTAGTGCATCGTTGACAGCGCTGCCCATACTGCTGGGCATTATGTTGTGTGGTGCATGGGCTCCATAGTGCTGGGTTGCATGTGGGGGTGGACCGTGATTCAGGTGATGGACTTGCGGTAGCGGCCGAGGGGCATGCGGGTCTCCGTACATAGACGTGGGGACTCCGACCCCATCCATGCCACCGTAGTGGGCAAGCTCATCGTACTGGAGAGAGAGAAAGAGAGAGAGAAATAGAGAGACATAAAAAGATAATGAGAGAGAATGACATATTAGACACTTTGCATTTAGACCTACAGTGGGCTAAATTAGACCGTTTTAATCCTCCGTAAATCCTCGCCAAATATTACACGTTAAGAAAATTCAATGTCAGTAAAGTTTTGCACGTAAATAAAATATCACTTTTGAGAGACAGTCAATTATCTTTTTTGTGGGTATTATTCATGCGCCTCTGAGAAAACCCCACCAGGTTTGATAAAACGGCAAACCCTCTTCAAGTTTACAATCAAAGAAAAATACACAGTTATGTAAAGGAATCACAACATGAGAGACAGACACATTATTTAGTATGACCTACCCTTTGCGCCATGTGGCATGCGCAATTTGAAGACACAGCACTAAAATATGTTGTTTCAATGTGGGGTTGAGGTTTAGGATATCAGTTGGGTACTTCTTTACATCCAACTAAGAATTATAATCCTCTGTTGTAGCACCATGAATAAGAGCACATGTGCATACTAAACCCGAATACACGGTAAACAATTGTCATACATAAATAAAAACTGACGGTAGTCAGAAGTTTCCAAACAAGCGCATTGGTAACTCGCAGTCCAACTGTCAATCAGTAAAACTGGTTGTCAAGGTAATCTCTGTGTACAGTTTTGAGATTATTAGTTCCAGTAGAAAGTCCGTTTCCAAAGCAGCAATTTCCCCTTTAGAATGGAATATAATAAGAACGAGCGTCCCGGCAGACTACGTCGAAGTGTCTGTCCTCGTGTCCATGTATTCCCGCTCCGACATGAGAGGGTGTCAGCGAATGTTAGCAGGTTGGCTCTGAGCGCGCTTATAGGATAGACTGGCTGCGCTGATCAACGAAAGAAGGTGATGACGGAACCCGGAAAAGGGTGGGTGTAACCAGTCCTATGCAGCCAAAGAAAGGAGGATTGGAGCTATGCCAGTGACACGCCGGGAAATACTATTTGCATTGGACAAGGCAGTGGGTGACGCAAAATAACTGTCACGTCTTGTCACCAAGGTAGTGAGAATATCAACTACAATTAACGCACGAAACGAATCTGGCAGTTCAGCAATTTAACTCCCACATCCCCATAAAGATTATAACTTTAAATATGATTTAACACTACATTTTTCTACATGTGAAAATTTGATATTGTCAGATGATCAGTGCTGGAGAAGAAAAATTGGAATAGAATTTCTGAAAAACGAAATTGGGTGGTGCATAGGCCTATACGTGTGTAAAGTTGTGCTTATTGTGCAATGGGCAGGGAAATCTGCGTGTTTAGGCTACAGGCAAGAGGTTGATAAACTCTAAAAATGTATCTCAGATTGCCCTAAAAGCGTAAAATCAGGCCTATTGGAATTGTATTAAGACAAATATCAGGGTATATGCAATTGACCACAATGACCTCACGAGTTAACCTTAAAATCATTGTCAATTTAATGGTAGTCAATGTATTTAGATGGAGGAGTTGACAGAACAGGTGGTAATCGTTTTCAGCACTGGTTGGATCAGAGATGCAGCCCGAATTACATGGCTACAGTAGGCCTAGGGTATTTCAGGTTGTGGAAAAGCTGAGGGCGTGTTGTGTGTTGACTCCAGACTGTTAGCAATTTCCATGTGGAATATGAGCCTATTTCTTGGGCATGTTATGAAAGAGCAACATGGACAACAAAGTCACCGGACTGATTTGATTAGCAAGGGCAACTGCAGCAAAACGGTTCCCGACTTAGGTTTTCGTCGGACAAATTCACTTTTAAGATATTTACCTATCACGTTCATACAATTGTTTCTTAATTTAATGTGAAGCATCATATTGATGTTTGAAAGTAACGAGATAACCTAAGATAAACCTGTGTAGCCTATAGGCCTATCTTCCGAAACAAGACTCATCCGTTTCAGAAGAAACATTCGATTGTATATGTATTAGAATTGCAAGATCCTAAAACCGACGAAGATAACCATCCTTGATGTTTTAAATACAAACGAATATAGGTGGTGAAACATTGACATGTGTTAGTCTTATCATGTCAGGATTGGCTACCACTCTATTTGGCTTCCCCAAAATTCTATTAACAATTTGAACAATTCACCCACAAACATTTTAAATAACGTAGCCTATACTCATTTAAACTAAAGCATTTAATGAATTAAAATGAATTTCAGAATAATGATGTAAGCTACTTACGTATTGGTTTAAAATAGATTTCAATTTATAATATGAATCCGAGACTTTAGGTTAGTCTATAGAATATATAGTTTATAGTGTACAACTTTATTCTGCATTTCAACTTTGGCGTGTGGCCTTATCCTTCCTCTCATACTGTATGATAGGCTGCATGCGACATAACTCCTTTCCCATCACATGTATCCGTGCTCTCAATAAGAAAATTAAATGAAAACATTTGACATAACATTCAGGCTTTATAACCTTGATAAAGTAGCATTTGCTATCAGAAAGTTACTGACCGCAATGGGGAGTTAACGTATAGTAGGCTATTTGTGAATGAAAAACTGCATGCATCATATCAAAACTAGTCAACATGCATTCAAGACGAAGATAATATACATCTGTACCTGTAAACTTGACAGTTCATGACACCGAATCAATCATAAACAGGCTCCTATTGAAGGGGCAGTGTCTACGTGGACAATTACGGAAATCCATTGCCATCTAGCGGCTTAAATTATTTCCTCATTTACTATTTTCACACCTCAAAATGAGAGATAGTGATGTTTTTTATGTATTTGCTCAAATAAAAATTTGGTACATATGTTGGCCGTTTTAGACCAAAATTAAATTCCTAAATACAATAATAAGAAACTGTGACCCACAAAAAAATCTGATATTTCTTTCCTTTAAATGATCAATTTTGAATCTACAACTAGATTTTAGAAATGCAAACACACAAACGGAACCTTCTTTCCTCCCCTTAAATGAAAGAGTATCAAAGACTTGGGGAGAAAATAAGTTAGTTATATTTTCCTTAAAAAAATGCACAACTTAATGTATTACTATTCTGTGTTCAAAATTTTTACGCACTTCCCTTTGATATGCCATGCATGTGAATTATTAAAGGCATATATTTGAATTATAAATACACTAACTATTCAGAAATAGGCAAAACATGGACCATGCCCCAGGCTAAGTTCTCCCATTGCACATTATTTCCTCGACTCTCTCTCCATTTCCTCTGCTCCTCATTTCTCCTTCTTTGTGTTTACCTACCCCCCCCCCCCCCTCTCACCCACCCAATGATCTGAATGTAGGCTGATTCACAGTGTCATGCCTGTCTTAAATGTAATAAATTACCATTTTTCTGCAGTCTGAGTACCCTCCGACGCTCCACCAGAGACTGGCCCCCTGTACCAGCATCCCTGACCGCCTCTACCCTGCACCCCCTTCTCCCTCCTCCCCCCAGCATCATCCCTGGTCTGGCTGGCTCTGTCACCCGTCATCCTGTGCCCCAGTGAGAATCATTAGCGTTGTCAGGACTGGCCCGAGAAAGGAGGCCAGCAGAGACCTGGTGTGTGTCTATTTGTGTGTGTGTGTGTGCATGTATGCAAGGCTGCATGCATGGCCGTGTGTGGATGGGTAGTGTGTGTGTATTTATGTGTGGATGTATGTATGTATGTATGTATGTAAGGCAGAGGGGAATAGTAAGCAGTTTTCTGTGTACAGGGAGAGAGAGGGTGATGAATGGTGAATAGTGCACATGTGGCAGGTCTCAGTGTTTGGGTGAGTGGAGCTGTGGAAGAGTGTTGCTTTTTGTGTACATATATATGTGTGATTGTGTGAATGTGTGGGAGTGTGTTTGTGTCCGTGTGTGGGAGTGTGTGGTGTGTGTGTGTGGGAGTATATTGTGTGTCTGTGCAGGTGTGATGTCATGTCGCAGTGGTGCAAAGTACCCTGGGTACAGAGGGATGAGGAGAAACAGTAAAGAACAAGTATAAAGAGCAAAGGATGGAAAAACACATCATTTGTATTCTGTCCTGTTTTCAGCATCACATACATGTACACGCCTTCAATCCAAGGTAATGATGAATCACAAAACATGGATGAACAAAGAAGAACGGTAAAGGCCCTTGTAGCTATCACTGGATCCCAAAGACAAAATGGATTTTGTGAGAAAAACATCTTCAGACGACCGCTCTGATTGTCATTGTGTGTGTGGTTGCATCCAATTTTTTTCGACCCATCCTTGCAGTGCATATCTTTCACCAGGAGTACACATGAGGACGCCTTGGATGAGTGTTAAACTCAGAGAGAAGGTATACTTCACTATCATCATAAATCAGAATGACCTCTTATAAATCACACGACTAATGCAACCCATGCATGCCATTAATCATTCTTAGAATCAATCCCATGCATGCCATTAGTCATTAACTGGAGCAACACACTCTGTCTGCACCTCCCTGTACACAGCTAGAGCAACTGACAGAGGCCAGAGGAACGCATAGTCAGAAACATGTGTGAGTGCCTGAGTGTATGGTGTGTGTGTGTGTGTGTGCATGTCTGTATGCCCGCGTGTGTGCCTGTGTGTGTGTTGGACATAAAGAGAACAAGAGAGTGTTATAGAGAGAGTTATGTACACATTGGGAATTTGTTCACTACATTTTGTGTGTTTTACGGTAGATATAAGTTAAATACAATCATTTAGAATGTATACATGCGATATGTGTGTTTGTATGTGTGAGTGTGTACAGAAACATACACACACACACACATTTACACACATGCAGGGGGAAATAAAAGGATGTAATTTAGCCTTAGATACATACAGAGGTCATACACAGCATCATCTACTCATGAAGGCTTTGTAATCTTCTGAGTGAAGGTACTTCCCTGACAAACAGACGAAGACACAATAAGATGCTGTGCTGTCCTCTCATGATTACCATTTCATTGTTCTGAGTGGGGCGCCAGGGTGATAGAGTCCCTTTAAGGCTTGTGTGCGTGTGTATGTGTGTGTGTGTGTGTGTGTGTGTGTGTGTGTGTGCGTGTGAGGGGTTGAGACGCCCCATGCTCATGTGTACTCTCTCTCCAGTCTGGGTGTCAGTATTAATGAGCCCAGATTTCATTTCCGATGAGCGATTATTTGACTGTTCATTTGGCTAAGATTTATGACGGGCCCTATATCTATAGCCTACAGCGCTGGTCTAGTCTTTAATAATGGGAAATGAGCACATTAATCACCCTGTAGCAGTCAGCCACTGAAAGCCAACCATAGTATCTAATCTGCAACATTGAAATAGCACAAAAAAAACACCTTATATTCCTTCACAATCCTTATCTATAACAATGGGCATGGACAAATTACCAGTGTAATTGAATATGATTTAACATAGTAAAATGTGAACAAGAGCCTCACACAAGACTGTGTAGAGAGAGCCACATAATATGTTTCGTTCCTGGCAATGTGGTTTAAGATATCCCACTTGCTCAACCACACTCCCTGTTTTCTTGGTTGCTTATCGCTGTAGTAGAACAACACAATAACCACAGCAGAACCGTGAGGTTTACCCAGGGAGGGTTGGGTAAGAGGTGGAGCCCAGCGTCAAACAAAACTGCATGAGTCACACAGCCACCTATTGCTAGACCACACCCCACTCAGGATGTGTGGCCTGAGATCAATCGCTGTCTCCAATAGGAGCCCAGCGTGAGGTCAGTCTCCAAGCCAAGCAAGTCCTTCCTTCATGCAGCAGCAACCCATTGGCAAGCACTAGAGTACAGAGGACAAAGCCCAGATGAACATAGATGGGGAAAATGCAAAATCTAATCACAGCAAGATTACATTGAGGCCATTGAGAGAAAGGCTGTGATCCATTTAAAATCAAAAGCCCATGCCGACGGTAAACACACGATAACACTTCAAAGTGCCGATGAATCCAATCCGCTCAGTTATTGGCCATTGGCTTGGATTCAAATCATTCAAGCACCCACATTTAGGTTCACCTGAAATTGTCAGATATCGCTTCTTTTTCTCACTATCTTATTTATGGTGCTAGGGGCATGCTCATTCATATCCACTGAAAATGGTTCATCACAACATTTCCATAAAATCCTCGTTTTTAATACAAGTTTTGCCTCCAGGTTTCACAAAAACAAAAACACAACAACAACAGAAACATATAAGCATGTTAACTACACATCTTTCATTATTTTAAGCTCCCTGTCAGTAGAGATCTGACTGGTCATTAACTATTCTCTATTTGCTGGAGTGTGTTGTTTTCCTGGTCCCTCAGGGTAATGTGGATAGAAGTCAGCCAGCTCATTATCCTTCCATTGGAGCGTTTTAATTGTTTTAATCCTAAACAAAGACTTGGGTCTATGTGGCCACTTATGTTTCACCTCTCACTTGTATTTCCTCCCTTGTAGAACATCACCCACACAATGAGGACTGTAGGTGTGGACTGATAGTATTGTACCTCTACTGGCACTTGTTTGAGAACTTTGGTCTTTTGTGCATTCGGCCAGTGAAACTGTGATGTGGTTCCTCTGGAATAGGTTTGAGTACCGGTATGATATTGTAAAGTGATTAGAAACGTCTTAGGGATGTTTAAAAAAAAAATGTATGAATGAATGTTGCTCTTACAAAATAGAGCCTGGTTATCAAGTTGCATATCATGTGAATATCAAATAGATTTTTGAGAGCCTTTTGACAAAGGTACTTTGTCAGAAAATAAATAATAAAGGTGTTATATTCATTTGCCTGGGCTACTGTATTGAAAATAAGGTAACTGATTTCAGAGTGGTCAATCATTTAGTTTCAGTTGAGAGCACTAAATGTCATGGCTTTTAAGATACACATAGTTAAAAGCCCATAATCGTTCTGAGCCTCTGGCATGGTCATGGGCATAAATTCTCTGCCTGCCATGAAAAACACACCACAGCTTAATCGGAAATACGAGAATTTTTTTTTAATGACATAGTACCTCCTAGTGGTAGATCTCAGAAAGAGCAACCAGCTATCTGCCAGCTCGACGTCTCTGTCTACTGGCCAGAAAAGGAAAGGTGGTATGGTAGCGTCCAGTGCATAGTGTTTGATAGTTACGTTCATGTCCTGTTGCTGTCTTTAACAGATTTCGACTTTTAAGAACGTTTTTCTTTTCTTTTTTCTCCCTTTTTCCTTTTTCTTTTGGAAAGTCAGGTAGCGCCCCCTTCTGGTGTGATCCTGCTGGTACAAAACAAAAAACAGCAGAGAAGCCTGCCATCTCCTGGACATACACCACTGAAAAACCAAACAAACCAACAACTTATGTTTTAAGAAATAAAAGATTAGGACAAAACCATGACAAAACCAAATAACTTTACAAACCAAGATCAATGACAGGCAAAATACATTTTTTTTCTACTGTCCAGACAGACCCTTTTTCCCAGTTCAAGACACACCTTAACGTTGTCCTCATTCAGAGATCCAAGTGGAGATGTTCATTGATGATGTGGCCCCTCTGACACCAGTGGGATCCAGTCATGTTTTGCTGCAATGCCATTGTCCAAACAGGATTGGAGGGTTGATGTGCTGCTTGACTAGCCACGCTAGGGACAGACAGATGCCCTAATTAGGTGAATGAGAAGCAGTGTCACTGCCCTGCCATGTTTGGATGCTTGGGCAAGCGTGAGTGATCTTCATGATAATATACAGTGGGAGGATGATGTGACATAAGACTGCCTAAAGCTTTGTGTTTATAGTATGTGTATTTATTTCTGTGCCAAAGGAATATGAAGGAATATCATATTATTAAGGTCCTATATTTGGTCCAATTATCTACAGTTTACTTCCGAGTCCACGTTCTGTTTTACTCTAAACAAAATGTACATTGTACTCGTTCCTGCTTATTCTCTCAAAATGTAACTCTACTGGTCACTTCCTTCTCAATCAGTGGTGTATGTCCAGGAGATGGCAGGCTTCTCTGCTGTTTTTTGTGTTGTACCAGCAGGATCACACCAGAAGGTGGGGCTACCTGACTTTCCAAAAGAAAAAGGAAAAATTGAGAAAAAAGAAAAGAAAAACGTTCTTAAAAGTCGAAATCCGTTAAAGACAGCAACAGGACATGAACGTAACTATCAAACACTATGCACTGTACGCTACCATACCACCTGTGACATTTCACAAAGGTCTAAAAAAGTATTATCTCAGTGGCGCAATTTGTATAATAGTATGATCAGAACAGAAACATATTAAGTTCAATAATTTGATGGTATATTTTAAGTAACCACATATTAAATGCAGACTGAAAACAATCAGTCACACTCAAAAGTTTTGTTCGGCTGGCCAACTTCTCATTGAAATGTCATTGTTCAGCAGAGTCTTCTTTTACATATTGGTTCAGCATCACGGTTATGGGGAAACGATCTACTTGGCGGGGCGCTACAATCATAAACCCTGACCGTGTGGCTCATCAGCGCATCCATCATGATCAAAACGAGGGCCCCTGTGCTCTTCTTTTCATGAACTCCTCGGATTGGATCGGCATATCGCCTACTGTATGATATATTTGGTTGTTCTAAACTAGTCTAGGAAACGTATGAAGTAAGTGTGCATCGATGAAAAGACAGAATAAAGAAGTTCTAAAGTTTGAGCGAGATGCGCGGAGCTGTCCACGGTGCTGAATACAAATATCACGTGTCCGCAATGACAGCACACACCAGATCGGACAGATTACTGTAAATAGCGGCATTGTAATCAGGACCAGAGTTGGGTACTCCCTTTGTCAATTCGCCCAAGGAATTTATTGACACTCGGATTATGTATTGATCTCAGCAATGTCTTAAAAGCGACACACTTCCACCTAGTGTTCACTATGATTGTTCTTTTAAAAATTGTTTTTCATTTATAGAGGCCTCAAGAAAGGATGATGAGCCACTTGAGCATCTACGTCACAGGACAATCAGAGAGCCTCAATAATTTCCTACGCGCCTGAAAGGCTTTTAAGTATTTTGTTGTTGTTAGGTTATAGCATGCCCCAAAAGAGGTGCCCATATCTGATACATTTCATATGCTTGGATCAAGTGTTTTGATGGCGTCATGCATGTCCTCAGATATGATTAAGGTTTGCCGCAGGGACCACAGGACCCCAGCATCCAGTCTTCACTCCATCAGCTCCAGTCATTTTAGACAAAGCTGCAACAATCATCGATTGGGCTTTGAGCGGATATAAGCGAAGGTGACTATGTACGCCAAGTTCATCGAAAATGCTAGCATTTGGCCACTTCCCATCGACATTTGGATGGCATCTCTGTCTGTGATTTGGCATGCTTTAGCACTACGCAAGCTCCCGGCACCCTGTGGCATGGAAAAAGCGCGCGCCAGGGCGTGAAGACAGCGCGAGAGCCACGCGCCATGACTATAGTTGATTGGATACCCCAACGTTGACAAGTCGCTCTGCAGAGGTATTGCATTATTGCAGCAAGTCTTGAAGATGTAAGCGTCAAGTTCTTCACCGCTGTTGGAGCACCGACTCCGTCTGCGTCGTCGTTGTTGATCAAAACACTGAGGACTGGGGTGGTGGTGCAGCAAGCATTAGTAGCGGTGGGTGTGTACTGGTGTTTCTGGAGTGCCGTGGAAAGATAAGTAGTCATAAATACCTTTTTGCCCTAGTGTGGACCTCGCTCTCCCAAACAGGAGCAAAAGAAGACACGGATGATGTGTTTTTACTCCCTTCCGTTCTCCATCCTCTCACGGTTAAAAGCAAAGGATTCCACAAACAGGGCTTTAAGATATTTCACATAAAGACGTTTTCTTTAAATTTGGTTAACATGGCTATAGTTTGATTCATTGTAACGAACCGAAGAAACAAGATGAAATTTCCAACGGAGAACCCAAGAAAACAAGGGAACTTGAACCCTCCACCAGGTTTGTATTGAAACATTTGTTGATTAGTAAACACAATGCATAACATTAATCTAAACTTCTAAAACTCATTTTGTTTAGTTATTTGCGTACCATTAACACTTATTGGAAGGGTAACACTGAATACAAATTGTGTGTGACAAAAATGCAGATAATCACAAATTTGTTTGCAAATAACACCAATCTAAAGATTATGTCTGGGCTGTATCAATAGTCGTATGGCCTTAGTATGGCCTTAGTATGGCGCAGTCCTAAATATTTTGGTTTCCCATTTCTATAACTGTATGTATTATTCAATGTAAACTATGTTTTGCTAATTTTGGCCCTATTGTATTTAACTGTAGTCAGTGCAGGATATGTTATGTCGTCTGTCAAAACAATCAAATTCAGATTTCCGAGTAGATGAATTGAGTGACACGGCACGTGATATATCTAGATTTACTTTGATTACGTTTATGAAATCAACTTGACTTTTTTAACCTCGACGTCATTACCATTCTTATCAGTTTGGTCCAGGCACGACTCCTTGCAGTTGCCTTATTTCCCCATCACCACATGACAAGCAGAACGGAAGAACATGTGCTCCTCCTCAAGCCTTACATCACGTGCATAGGCAATTGTAAGGTTACTACGCTTAATAAATAGCCGCCTAAGGATAGAGCTAATGTTGAATGAGGCTTGGTTGTTGTTTGTAAAGATCGCGTTTTAATTGACTATTTGAACACTTGTAGCGTTTCTTGCTGCAGTAGACTATAGGTTTCTCTGCTTGTAGT
Source organism: Hypomesus transpacificus (assembly GCF_021917145.1). Classification (NCBI taxonomy): domain Eukaryota; kingdom Metazoa; phylum Chordata; class Actinopteri; order Osmeriformes; family Osmeridae; genus Hypomesus; species Hypomesus transpacificus. The sequence continues at coordinate 3,782,114 of NC_061065.1, read as the reverse complement.
GTTAGAGAATTACCTCATCCGTCAGCACTGTTACTGGTAGACCCCACCAAGTTTGTATGTATGGCACGTCCAAATGGCACCCCCGCTCACGCCATCATGTTCAGACTACCCATCCGCCCCAGCCAGTGTAGGTGTTGATTAATATGTCTATCTGTTTTCAGCGGTATGACCTTCTAGGTAAAGCCAAGCGTATTTTATTTACGTGCAACGTGTCAAGTGTTGCTCGCACACAATTGTACTCATTTCAAAGGCTCATCAAAATTCGTTGCACCTGCTAGACTAGTGGATGCTTTTCTACATAACCGGTAAAAGCCGGTAACTGGTTCCATACAGTGCATCTCAAAGTACATGTATGGAATTTACCCGTGTGTGTTCTCCATGAGTAATATGTAACAAACAACGATCACGAATCTTACAAACTGCATTACATAATATAATTGAGATTAAATTGTATTTAACATTTTCCTTAGAAATGTGTGCTGTCCAAATGTTAAAAAACAACAATTGTAGGTTACATGTGTGTTTCAATTGACAATACACTATAAACCAATTTTATGTGCAGTTTGCATGGCTCAATATGATCCACCATACATTGTTTCCCTGTGTTTTTATGAGGAACAGTAATTAATGGAGCCAACACAGAATTTGAAAACCCGATCTGTCCTTTACCATTAAGGGGTTAATCACAAAGCCCACAGAGCCATTAGAGTTGCACCCTCTCTCAGTCTCTCCTAGTGCTGAGGCCTCTGATAAGGTTCCATTACTACAGCACAATGTCCTTCAGCTGATTAAAGTAAACTAGACTGCATAATGTTATCCATATTGGACAATAAATATATAGTAGTACCCAATGCTCTCTTTCAAAAAGTATTATATATCTCAATGTACAGTGTAAGTAAACAGCAATGTATTTTCACATCATGCTACCCTCTGAAAAGATTTAAGGAATCTCTAACATTGTTTTTGTCATTTCCCTCTTTGCAGTGGAAGTCCAAACCAACCTGGTCCCCCCTAAGAAGGTGCAGTCAGGCATGCTGCAGTCCAGCCTCGTCCAGGCCAGCGTGGCCACCATGCAGAACCCCATGGGCTGCACCATGCCCCGGCTGTCCGTGTCGTCACGGCCCGCCAGCATGGTGGCCAGCATGGAGGCGGTGGCAAGCGGTTCGGCCCTGCTCACCGTCATGAAGTGGAAGACGGTCCTGGCTGTGTTCGTGGTGGTGGTGGCCTACTTGGTCGCCGGGGGCCTGGTGTTCCGGGCCCTGGAGCAGCCCTTTGAGAGCAACCAGAAAGACTCCATCACCATGGAGAAGGCGGCATTTCTGCAGAAGAACCCCTGTGTCTCTCCTGCTGAGCTGGAGGCACTCATCAAGGTAAGGCCGGCCTGCACCCTCCGCCAGGCCAGATCGATATGCCAGCTTTCCTTGCCCCTGTAGCCAGAGTCCCTGGTGGCGTCTCAGGTCCACTGAAACCTGAGCTCCTCATCGATCCCACGCCATCACACCCCACACATACTCTGAACCCTGAAACTAGATCAGAACCACAGAAGATGTCTCAGTGTATAAAAATAAGTATATAAAATGAGTCTGACAGGAGTCAGACAGTATTACAGGCACTCTCTCTGTAGGTGTGGCTGTGGGATGGGTTGGACACATGCTACATGTGTGATGTGCAGTGTGCCCCCGGCCTGTGCCCACCTGCCAGGATGTGACGTCCTGCCAGCCATGGCTGCCACAGCTAGACGGCTCCACCGTCATGCCTAATGACACTCATTATTACATACACTTTGCAGGGGACGTGGGCTGCATCACAATAGCTTGAAAAGATGACAGGAAAGCCCATTAAGAACATTCAGATTATGCTAGTTTGAACTGCAGAATGGATGTTGGGATGTGTTCAGTGTTCGAATATAGCGGTGTGTATGAACTGTGTGATTGGCAACATTTTATAATGTTCAGGATCCTTATAGAGATTTTTTTTGTCATTTTCAGGTCTATAATTTAATTTAAGGAGGCTTCCAAAAACCTATGTCAGAGCTATTCTAAGCCTTTCATATTAAAGTATTTCCAGGCAACCCCTTCTTTCGGTTTTCACGTAGATTGATTTTTGACTTGCAGAGCCATGCTTGCCAATTCTTGTTCCATCCCTCCAGGACTCATTTGTCTTCCATGAGACAACACCATTAGACCAAATGTGAGGAAAACCTTTTAAAAACACTATCTAGCTCCCACAATTCCAGGTTAATCCAGGAAAAGGACATGAGGAGGTTTATATACAAAGCTTTATTGGGCTGACACTGGCATCTCTCACACTGCAATCACAAAAGCTCATCATGGCCTTACAACTCGTCGTAAAAAAAAGCTGAGAAACACCCAAGTGTTTTAGACAGCCAGATATTGACCCTGGGCTGCCAACAGCTGCTGTAATAATAGAGAGGCACAGTCCCCACCAGCAAGGTGAAAACAGCAGTACTGGAGCAGAGCACTGCCTCACTCCTGCTCGCATAGCGCACAACAAAGGAAAGCATGAATTTAAATAGTTAATTAATTGGTTCGGAAACACTCCCATCACAAATCATTTGAACATGTAATCTGATTAAAAAGCGAAAGGTTTGTAGTTGTTTGTTTTACCGGTAAAGCACAAATTGGTCCTTCTTGCTACTTACGGAGGACTAAAGGAATTGGCACAAGCGGAGCGCTATCAAGTATCGGATCAATTTCTTTCTAAAAAACACTGCTGTGGTGGTGTAGTTGTGAGAATGCAGTAGCCAAGGCTGACTGGCTTGGTACAGCCATGCTGCTGGGAACTGCACTGCTTGTAAAGCAGATGTGTCTTTTCCTGCAGAGAGGCAGAGTCAAAAAGAACCACTCGGCACATACGCTGCCTCTCTTTCAGTGAAAGCCAGTGACGAATCATCTGCAATCCAAGATAGGGAGTCGGGGAAAATGCAGAATCCTATTTTGATGTTTTTCCATGGAACAGGGAGCTTGGTGGTATGTATTTCCCCCATCACAGAACAGTAAGACTGCATTGCAGCAGTGACTATTTGTTGTCACACAAATACGGCTAACATGGGATGTTCTCCACGCCCGGCTGCCTTTTAAAACACTCTTCAGGCGTGTGTTAAAGTCACCGTGGTCCATCTGATATATGCAGTGATAATTGCCCGTATTTTCATCACAGAAAGGCTGAATCGACGTCTTTAAAGTCTTAAAAGCATCTGTTGGGGAATCAATAATTCATGATGCCATCCAGTGGTAGCAGCAGCAGGAGGACCCAGCCCTGGGATAGAACCATGGCCGATGGGAAGGGTGGTGACAGTCCCCCTGGGCCTCTGCTATCAACACTGTTGTTTGGCATGAAACTGGTTCCCTTGAGCATCTGCAGTCCCCCATTAATCCATCCCCTGTGATGGTCCACCAAAGTTCTGCAGTGTGACACTTTTCAAAACATACTGTATGTATATCTTTACCGATCTATAGAGAGATAAATAGATAGATAGATCGATTGATCGATGTCTCTATCATCTGTCTGTCTGTTTTTCTGTGTCTGTCTGTCTGTCTGTCTCACATTGATTCTACACAAAAGGAGTCTATAAGATTCTGTGTCCTTGAGTCTTGAGTCATTGTGTTGGTTAGCATGTGAGTTTGTTGAACAGGAGCCCAAGGAAGCGTGTGGATACAGTGGCACACAGTGTTGTTGTCTTGCATCCCGTTGGGATCCTGCCATGGTGCATCTAGTAATTACCCAACACTAGGTCCATGATTCAGAGGTGTGGAGTGTGGCCGTACGCCGTGACTCACCCACCCCACTCGCAGCCTTTCTACCTCTCCTTTCCTCCCCCCGCCTCTCTCGCTCTCCTTTTCAGCTGCAAAAAAAAGACGGAAAGGCTTTTTCTATTTTCTTTAGGGGAAAGCAGTTTTTTTTGCAGCTGCCGATAAACTCTTGGTGCTGTTGGTACAGTGATGAACATGAACTTGAGGAGGAAAACAGGCCTATATTGGCTGTAACACGACTCAGGGATTGAATGTTACAGTTGTATTTTGATCAATCTGGTTAAATTATAGTACAGTTGTCACAAATCTTGAAGAAGTGTTTACTGTCTTTACCTGATAAGTATTACATCAACATAATCTTCTTCCCTATCACACAAGCGTTCTGCCCCCCCGCCCCCCCCCGCCCCCCCCCCCCCCACAGCATATTTGACACAATTTCGAATTCCAGTTGAAAGGTGATTTCTTGCTAGCAGAGAATAGGGCAAATGATAAACTGTGCTGGGAGCAGTGCCAGGGTGCTGCTCCATTGTTTTAGCTGGGAGGGGGCTACAGGCCCCCAGCCAGGCAGGCAGGCTTGGATGCCTTCTCAGCCTTTATTGTCCCTCATACATGGAGATTGCCTAAAAAAAAACCTCAGAACCATTTTCCATTCACCTACATGGTGGTGAATTGAAACCCAAGGAGTTTACGTGTACCCTTTTGCCAATACTTTCCCCCCAAACTAATCTATTTCATTGTAAGGAGATGACAGTGATTTTTATTTGGAAGACATTGAGTGTGCTGAAGCGCAAACTGCAAAAATGCTGATATGTCTTTTGTTGTTCTCGAGTAACTCACAGTGCTGGAGGGAACAATTTGTCCTGAAAAGTTCATTAGGTCGTAACATTCTTAGTCAGGCTTTGAGGTTACGCAATTCCCACACAAACAAAGCCTGGAGCCTTTTGGTTCACTTCAACGCAGCACTTGTGCCCATCAACTTAGAGTTGTGATTGGGCTGTCTGTCGCACAGAGGCCCTAGTGTGGTCCATGGTCTGTTACATGCAGCCATCCCAGTGTTCTGAGGAGATCAGACAGACAGGATAAGGTCCTTGTAAAAAATGGGGTGTGAGGAAGTTCTACCTTCTGGGTTATGGAGGCCTGTGGCATGCCCTTGTTGACTTGCCCTTCAGCCCACTGCACACCTATCCCTCACACCCTTAGACAGATCCTGGCGCTCACTGCTTCGCTTTCCCATCTGCTGTGGAGGACTCTTGCTGGGCGGACGGGCGCAGAGCATTAGGGGCTGCTCCGGGCATCAGCCCCGCCCCCGTCGGCCTCTCCCAGCAGCCTCTCTGCTTCTCTGTCAGGGTGATTCACTATAGAGGCAGCATTATCAGTGTGGAGGTAGTCACATGCAACTGAATCCTGGATCTCGTGGGCGTGTTTGTCAGCGTGAGCCTCCATCAAACAACAACTGCCGTTGACGAACATCTTTCTGGACACGGCGGCACAGCCATTCAGGATGGAAATGATCGTGTTTTACAGTGTTAAACGGTCACAAGATACCTTGTCAGCAAAACTGAACGTGCATTCACAATCCATTCTGACTACATCAACCATGATTCAAACATCACTTCCCCATGACATGTTATACTTGAATGATGTGGTAGCATCTTCTCTGGCTTCTCTTCCAGCACTCTGTGGATGCTGTGAATGCTGGCGTCAGTCCAATAGGAGACACATCCTATAACTCCAGTCACTGGGACCTGGGCAGTGCCTTCTTCTTTGCCGGGACTGTCATCACAACCATAGGTACCTGATAAATGTTCTCTATTCTCGATGTACTGCTCTTACAACTTACATATTTATTGATCACCAATTCATTGTCTCATTGGATGCGATGATGTTACATGTCTTACACTTGAGAATACATGTAGTGCAATCCTGTTGCAGTCACCTTGCACTTCATTTCAGTTCAATCGATTGTTTTAATGCAGGCTGACTTTCTAACTGTTGTCAATAGTAGCCCAGTCAATGCTAGCAGCAGTGGCAGTTGTCTAGGCTTCTCCACAGTTGGGTTGTAAATATTACTAATTTGTGAGATTAAATGAAGGGTGCTGCTCCACTCCAGGGAGTAATGGGCTGTCAGATTGAAAGATGTTCTACATTATCTCCTTTATGACTTACTGTATGGCAACAACAGACACAACCAACCTGATATTATGTTTCATTTAAAGGAAAGTTTGGAAGTAGACATGGTTGGTGTGACAACTAGGCACTGGACAAGACATTTGCTATCAGAGAAAGTATGAAGATCATTTGTTGTAGCAGTGGGGAGATGAGGGAATAGATCAAGCCATTGTCTACAAAAGAACTTCCAGAGTCATTATTGCTCCTGACTGTTGAATGTCGCTCATTTTGAAGGATGAGTGAAAGAAGCTTTTCCACACCACTGGCTATAGATTGTCTCTGCGATTAAAAGAACCTGCTTTCCCTTGTGACTCTTAGTAGAAGCTGACAACGTATAAGCTACGGTTAGCTGCCAGATGTTTGAACAAAACAATTTAATGAGCTAATTTTCACAGCCAGACTTATGTCTGTCCAGCCTAACTCCTCTCTGTCTGTTTCTCTCATAGGGTATGGTAACATTGCCCCCAGTACAGAAGGAGGAAAGATCTTCTGTATCCTATATGCAATCTTCGGCATTCCCCTTTTCGGGTTTCTTCTAGCAGGAGTGGGGGACCAGCTGGGGACTATATTTGTGAAAAGTATCGCCAAGGTGGAGAAAACGTTCAGGGTGAGTCAAGATTACGAACAATTAAAAATGTATACTGATTAGGAGTTCGAGAGTTTCTCTAACACAAGCACAGCTCTTTAGAAGATACAAGATAAGTGATTTGATAAGTGATTTGAAAGTTCTGCCAGTGGAAGCACAAAGTGTGCAGTGCTAAGCAAGGTGTAGTTCTCTGTTAATGAACTGTGGGAGAGCATTAGAGCATGCAAATGAGCATGGGGCGCACCGCCGTGCTTCATTTTGATTGGCTCAGCAGTCCGTCGTAGACGTTCAGCTCTGGCCCATCCGTGGGGCAGCAGACAAACAAAGACACCTGTGGAGAGTGAGGCACAGCGCTGATGGTCAAATATGTCAGCAGACACAATCACAGTCACCATCAGCGTTGTGTCTCATTTAAGATCATCTACACTAATCAAGTAGTGGTTCAGCACATGAATACATTCACCTTGTTAGACTTGTTAGAGTCTACCCCTTGGCATCCTGTGAAGACTGCCTTGGCATGTTGCCGTCTGTCACTCATACTCTACGTGTGGGCATGTGTGTGTGTGTGCTTGTGTGTGTGTGGGCATGTATGTGTGTGTGCTTGCGTGTGTGTTCTTCGTCCTACAGCGTAAACACAACCAGATCAGTCAAACCAAGATTCGCGTGGCGTCCACCCTGCTCTTCATCCTCGCTGGCTGCATCCTCTTCGTCACCATCCCAGCCGTCATTTTTAAACACATCGAAGGATGGACGGCCCTGGAGGCCATCTACTTTGTTGTCATCACTCTGACCACTGTTGGAATTGGGGACTACGTGGCAGGTGAGAACACGTTGATTAGCAAGGCAATTGTCTTTATGATTTAAGTCAAAATTGTCATTTTGATTATGTTGGGTAACATTTGCTGCACATATTTGATCATTCACACTCCTTGATTCGAGTTGGATGCACGTCTTTGTACAGTATGGCTTTACTCCATTGCTGACACAAGTGTAAACCTTTAGCTGGAGTTATCAGTGATGGATGGGAGCGTCTGTGTAGACCAGACGGGCTGGTCATTTAAAAAGCTATGCTTTATTGCCTTAGTGAAATGAAATCCATTAATGGACCTGCATAAGCTTGATCTCACTGACAGAACTGCCACCTCGCCAATGATTTCCATCCCAATCCCTTTGCAGCACACAAACACTTGATCGAGTGAGAGGGGAATTGACTTTCTGAGAAAATTAGCTTTTGTTGTCAGTTTAAGGGCCATCTCACAGCAGACAACATACAGGTCATAATATTTGAATAGACCCATTGTGACACGTAGTCCAGGTTGAAATATTTGAATGCCTGGGAATTCTATAATGATGGCCATATTACGGTTTTAAATATCTTATGATTTGTTGCAGGAGGAGACCGGAGAATTGAGTATCGTAAATGGTACCGTCCGCTGGTATGGTTCTGGATCCTGGTGGGACTGGCCTATTTCGCTGCCGTCCTGAGCATGATTGGTGATTGGTTGAGGGTGCTTTCCAAGAAGACAAAAGAAGAGGTAGGATCATTTCTTTGTGGATTTACAGGACTGTTATAGCAGTGGACTGTAAATAACAGTATATTCACCAAGCTGTTTATAAAATAAATAAATATATATTACAATATATAAAATCCAACAAAAACTGACAATGAGGCCAGATTGTACTGGTCAATTAAGTGAAATATGACAGACGAGTTGTGTTCAATTGTATGTGATGCATTACACGTTCACTTGCATTTGGATGTTGATGCACTTTTTGGATGTTGCTTTGGATAAAAGCATCTGCTACCGTAAAACATTTGTATAATGTAAATGTATCTAAGTTCAAAATAATGAGCACTAAAATGGCGTCATAAAATGTGAGAACATCCCGTCTGGGACTTCTTTCCAGGTGGGGGAGATCAAAGCTCACGCGGCCGAGTGGAAGGCCAACGTGCGGGCCGAGTTCCGAGAGACTCGGCGGCGTCTGAGCGTGGAGGTCCACGACAAACTCCAGCGAGCCGCCACCATCCGCAGCATGGAGCGCCGTCAGCTGGGCCTGGACCAGCGGGCCGTGTCTCTGGACATGCTGTCACCGGAGCGGCGCGCCGTCTTCAACAGCCTGGACACCAAAAGCTACAAGACCTCCTCCCAGGAGAGCATCGACACCAAGCTGAACAACCTGCGGCTGCGACTGGGCGCCGAGGGCTGCGAGCGCCGGCCCGACTCCCAGACCTCCTCGGAGGACAACATCTTCAACCGCCTGGGCTCCGTCACCAAGATGGCCAAGCGCAGTAAGAACCGCGAGCTGAAGAAGAACATCCCCCACGAGGCGCGTCGACCCCACAGCGAGGCCTACGGCTGCAGCACGCCCACCATGGATGAGGGGAAGGGCAAGGAGGACGGGGATGAGGACGAGGAGGAGGTGGATAAGGAGTTCAACACCAGTCTGTCTGACCTGCCGCTGTTTGTGGAAGTTTGCAATCCCCAGAATGGCTTCATCCCAACGGAGACCAAAGAAAACGAGAGCGAGAAAACACTTGAAGACAAAGAGCTGCATATTCAGATGAATCCTTAGACTGTCCATAACTCCTTGTAGGATCAGAGGTTTAAACACCACCATACGTGCCTTAACTGTCTCTCTGTCAGACACTCTCTTTCTGCCTCTCTTACTCTTTCCCTCCCTCTCTCTCTCTTTCCCCTGTGTGCTTAACAGGGGACACTGCTGTGTGTGTCACTGTGTGCTATGATGTTAAATGATTCACTGTGCCCTAATAACCCAAGAAAAGGACTTTGTCTAGATCTAATCTGGTAGGAGATGGTGATGATTGGTTCTTAAGGTTGAACACGGTACGGCACAGTACAACCAAATCAACCAACACTCTCCGAAGGGAGAAGAGAAAGATGGCTGCTAATAAGACGAGTCATAATTAAGACTAAACCACTTAAGAGGCAGCGGTCTACTGCTGTGAGGAATCTACAGACTTTTATGCACATGGACCTCATTGAGGTGGTCTTCAGTTTATCGTTGAGGTTAGAAAAGAACAAAAGCTGCTTAGGAATAGAGGAAACGAGTAGGACTGGGACTGAGTTGTTGTGAAATGTGAGACTTTCACTATGTGTTTGTACACGTCAATGTTTTACATTATGATCCAAGAAGCTATACACTCTACAAATGCATTTGAACTTGAATGAAAAATGTATTTAAAATAACAAAAAACATGTCACATGTTGTCTGTGCATGGTCCCTGAGCTAAGCTGTTGTCTAAGTACAGTGTATGATAACGCTACCCAAGTTCATGACCTTGAACCCTCCAATCTCAGGGCTTGCAGTCCTTATGTTGTCATTGAAATGTATATTGCTGATGAATGCTGCATTCACACTTTGAAAATACAAGGGCCTTGTGCTTTCTGAAGATGACAGCTTATGAAAATAGAGTGGAAGATAAGCCATAATGCAAAGAAGGTTAGTATCTGAAATTGCTAAGGGGATACCAACATACACAATATTTCAGGAAGGGATCATAGAAAAGGATGATAAAGTGAGGCGGTTGCAAATTATCCATTTTGAGAGACGGTATAGTTGATTGAGATGTCGCTACGCTGATGAGCTTGAATACTGTGGGTTAAGCTGCCATCTTTATTATACTTGACAGGTACTAAACATTTATGTTACATTGATACTTTTTTGTTTGTGTTCACGAACAATACAATAGTAATGTCCATACAAACCTAAGGGTTTATATCACACAAACACACCAACTTCAGCCACATACTGTACCTACACCAAAAACGTCACATTTGAACACTCTCACGGTTCCTTTGGTTTGCATTGATATACAGTAGATACAACGTTAGCCTAGTGTGAATGCAGCAAAGGACTCAATGTTTGTTACGCTACAAATAAATAATAATTCAGGCTTAAAATAAAGAAACTAAGTCTTGGAACAAAAAAGCATGCTATTTGAAATATACTATCATGATATATGGTATTGATTGTACCATTACATGCTTCAGAGAACAATGCTTGTCATAGCATTTTTTAAATGTCCATGCTGAAACGGCATGGGCAGCACATGCTCAGTATTTGGAAGCTGTTCACGGTATTACTTGTGCAACCATTACAATCAATGTAGTGAGTGCCTTTTGGAAATAAATCTAACTGAATGAAGTGCTTCTCTGGTGTGCTTGTGTCTCAGTGTTCTTTGGTCACAGGATTTTTGGTCACACGTCTCCATGTGCTGCATTTATCTGAGGTTTCTATCTACCCGTGAAAAGGATCACTTTCGTAGTCTCTGGCTATGACCTCTGACAATGAAACAATCCCCCTCTTTCGACTATTTGCTTTCCTGTCTGCCTCCGGCAACCCCCTGGAGATTTGACAGAGCCGTTTCACCTTCATATCTGCATCCTGACACCCCCTGGATCCACCCACGCTCAGTTCAACTATCAACACCCGTCTCTGTGGGGGAGGTCGCGATTAATTATGAACCAGAAAAGCTTTGTACAAGTTTAGTTTAGTTTAGCACTTCTACAGCATTACTTTACGTATTTGAATTGGTTCATTTCAATATTCTACTTAGGACACGCAATATGAGATTCTCGTTGTACAGTATTTGGAGATCCAATCTTTTTAGAGATTGGACATTCATGTAATCTGCCTGGTTGGACATTGAATGCCGTCGGGTAAAGAAAACCTACAGTTTATGCAGATTAATGAGAAGCTAATTGAGGAAGTTGGGTGCCAAAGCCGGATAGAATGTTCAGTTCCTTCTTCCTCAGAGACACCTGAACAACAAACACTGCTCCGATCGCCGTCTTGGCAGCCCTCGTAAACAGTTGCCTGTGAGCAGTGTTGACAACCTGGACCACTGGTGAATGTGAATGAAATGGTAATGGAGACATGCAACTATATACTCTCAGCCAACCTGGCAGCTGAGTCTGTCCACAGGTTCAAAAATTCAAACAACACAGAGAGTTAAGTTTCTTCGAAAACTTTTAAGGTCACCTGGGGTTGATATCTGTACACTGACAAATATAAAATGGTTTTGTTCTTGTTTCCAGGAAATGACACCTAATGTAGGCAGTGTTTGCTTGTCTCACATTAATAAACACTGTTGAAACCCATTGGCGACACCAGTTTCTTTCACATTTTTTTCGATCTCACTTGTTTATCAAGACAATAATTTGTGCTTCTTATCCTTTGAAGGAACTGTTAACTTAATTAAATGTATCACTGTGAGTTGAGTATGACACTATAACTAGAATGGCTCCCAGCCAATGAAAAGGACGAGCCCATGCTGCCTAACCAAAAGGAGGATTTACCCCTGCAGGTCACAGAGAGTGCGTTACCCTCATTCACCAGAGTCCTCAGCAGGCCCTGTCAGGTTGTCAGTATCTGTGTCTGTGCGAGGTAGCAGTTAACTGCTGTGACCTCCGTTCTCCCCAGGGGTCTGTGCAGGGGCGTATGGTGACACCAGGGTTGAACCTGCACCTGTCACACTGGGATTAAGTCGACAAGACTGAAACAAGGCCTCCAAGGATGACGGTGGATATTTCAGATCTCTCACACACACACACCCACCCACACACTAACACATTAACAGACATATGCATAAGTACTCCCATGTGCACACATTTGTGAACACACACACACGTACACATGTTGAGGCACATGTTGAGGCACACCCGTGCCGGTCTGTGTTCCATGTCACTCCAGTGCTCCTCAGTATTTAAGCTCAGTCACAAACGCTCATCCTTGCATAAACGCATGCACACATTGGTCTGCTTTGAAAAGTCAACCCTCTCAGGATGTCACGATGCTTGATGAAGCAGGCACAGATGAGAAGATGACAAATACATCACTTGCTGTGAAAAACATTTGCATCCAAATCAGCAACACATCACAACAAAGGTTTCACGCTGCTGGGGTTTGAGTGATGGAGAGAGGGAATGACTGAAAGTACCAGGGGTGGCTTCGAAAGTCAAGAAGTTTTGAAGGAAAAAGTCTATCCCAAATTCTCTGGCCCAGATCGTCTCTCCGGACCCTCGATCACCGTGGCCCAGTGCCGAGTGCCAGCCTGGCAGACCAAAGCCCAGCTGTGTTTGGCCACAGTGCCATATGGCCAACACAGACACCAGACTCCAGTTATACCTCAAGTTTGATAGAGACGAACGATTCATTATCTCGGCCTCTCTGCATTTGGTGCTTCCGCTTTGATCAAACCCCATGGTTTCTGTCATGGTGGGGGACAGTTACTGTAAGCCAGTGTTGAGTGTTTAAATATCATTCAGCAAACACTGCAGTGGAGGTCTGTCATATACTGTATATGATTAACATGTGACAGCATCAGTCAAAAGAAAATGATTACTTAGGCCATGTGTCAGCCAGTGGGATTGTATTTATACAAGCACAACGTTACAATTGATGCAAAGGGCTCACACACAGCACACAGGTATTCAGAAACATACATGCAGACACACACACACACACATACACACACACACACACATGCACACACCCACACAAAGAGAGAGACACGCACAAACACATACACAAGAACACTAGGAATGACCGTGTAGAAGATGCACCAATGACCGTGTAGAAGATGCATCAAACAAATCAAACAATGTGTGAGACAGGAGTGTGGTTGCCATGGCAACCACCGCTTGTGTAATATCTCCTCATGTACGTCTCCGCCAATTGGGCTGTGTGAGTTTCCTATTTCCTATAGAAATCCACCCCTTCAAACACTCTACTCCACGACTGTTTCTTTTTTCATCACACCACATCAGGGCCACATGACACTGGAAACAACGCAGGCCCACAGGAAACAGCAGCTGTATTGCGACGCGTGAGACTCTGAGAAGACACAATGTTCTGTGCGGTTGTGGAGGGACGTCTCAGTTCCTCCCGGGCTCCCAGGCCTGTCTAAGCAGACCAGCATGTGTTAGCTGATGTGACGTGGGGCTATTTCATGACAACGTGAAAGACTGGATGAGAGAAGATGAAAGGAGTTAAAGAACCCCCCCCTCACGCACACACACACACACTTCTCCCTCTGCCACACACACACACACACTTCTCCCCCTGCCACACACACACACACTTCTCCCTCTGCCACACACAAACACGTCTCTCCCCTCAGCTCTTGGATGTTGCAGTGGAGGCTTGTTGGTTACAATCCCCACTTACTGAGTTAGTAGGGGAGCTATGTCACAGTACACAGCTATAAGTATTACGTTAACACACCTCTTCTGGATTACTATGAACTATGATTCAAAGAGAGAGGTCAATATGAATATACTGTATAGAAAGGGTAACCCAAGCTGAAGAAACATAGGTAAATAACTAAACTGACTTATCTACAGTAAATGCCTCAACAGAGAGGTGGTGCTGGGAAATAAACCATAATTATGTAGACACATTGGAGATCCCTATATTCAATCATTGACTGTGGTTTTCCTTCCAATTTCTTGTTCAATTGCAAAATTTAAACTGACCAACCGCATGTCTTGGATGATGTCATCCTATTCTAAGACTGTTTCAATGCTCAAGAGCATCTACTATGTGCTAAAAGGTAAACTATGGTACTGTAAATATTTTAAAAGTTCATGAATAATTTATAACTTGAATATGCTTTTGGAAGACCCAAATGCAGGTCGCTCAAATGCAACCTTTTTAGCAGATCATGTTCAGAATGGTATATGTGCACACACACATACACACAAGGGTACACCATGACAGCTTAGGATGGGTTACCTTACGTAAAAGACAATCATGTTCATCATAAACCCAGGTAAGACAAGATTTTATGTCTGGTCTTCTAATGTTTATATAGGAATTATAGTGCACTGGCCTTTTATCCGGCCATTTTCTGTCTTTGGATGTGTGCCCAGGCCATATTTTTCATATAGGGAATCTAATAAGTGAGGACAATCCACTTGTATATATTAGGTTGCAGATAATCAGATAGCGTGCCAGCTTGCATTACTGTGCTATCTTGATGAATGTGGTCAAGCTCAGATAATGAGATTTGATCAATCTGTCCACCCAGATCCGTGTCTTTGAAGTGAGGGTGTAGTTTCTCCCCTAAAAAGAAAGAAAAGACCTTCGGCTTTGAAACAACAGAACCGGTCCTCTCTCCAAACCTGCATTAGCCTCTGTATTGATTGAGAATGCAGTGAGTTGGAAGCACGAAGCAGAAAAAAACACCCCCTCCCAAATGCAGTGTTCAGTTCAGGTCTTCATACTCTACAACTCTGTCCACAGTGTGTGTTGTGGTGCTAGTCACTGTATACCCGGGCTCTGTACTCTTGGGGGGCAGGATTAGGTTGCATTGTTGTCTGATGGTGGCTGAGTGACTGTGTGTGCATGCGTGGTGTTTGTGTGTGTGAATGCATGTGTGTGAGGTGTGTGTATGTGTGCGTCCGTGCATGCGTATGGGTGCGTGTTTGAAAAGCCCACCATGCAACAGACTCCATCTGTTCCCTGCTGAGTCTGCCTGGGGTTAGGATGAATTGCCCATCATGACTCATGCTGTCATGAAAACAAACTATAAACAGCTCAAAGAACGTGGAGATCCATATTAATAGCTGTCTATCCTGACTAGCTCTGGACATACACACCGCAGTGCATTAATGAAGGCACTGGATGAGGGCACAGGGGATGTGTTTCAAAATGGTTAATGAGAAGGTTTGGTCTGCAATATTGCTTCAGATAGGCAACAAGCCTATGCTTTGTATCCACTGAAAATATTATTATGTTTAAACACAGCCCAGAGAGAATACCCCTCTGGGCTTCTTATCCCCAGATACACCTCCTGTTGTGAGAAAGGATTGCATGTTATTCGTCCTGTTTTTGCTGGGGGGTCAGATACTTGTCAAAACCCCAAGGACGGTGAATAAAGCGGCAGGGGAAACTTTCACAGCGAGGAAATCTTTTCATGGTGATCCGCCAGACGTCTGTGTATTGTTGCCAAGGCAACAGGCACCAAAAATATGGCAGCAATATTATACCTCTTAGTAAGTCCATCCGTCTGACTCCAGGGAAACCTATTGTTACAGACACATGCAGACGCAATTTTGCAGCAAAGCTAAAACAAACAACAAAAAAACTGAAAGTTGTCATTATTTTAAAAGATACATGGTTCCTCTAAATCTTTACGAGTGATACAAACGTGCAAAACTTATGCTATTTCATGATTTTATTACAATAACTCGTTCTTTCGCTCGCTGTCCGTGCATTTATCCACTACAGGACGTAGTATGATGGATTCATTGGTGATATGATACTTAAAAAAAACTCTCAACATAATTGTTTTAAGTTTTTTATTTATTGAATTTTGTTTACATTTACACTGTCATAATATAGGCTACCACAGTATAACTGAGATGTCCAGTCTACTGTGATTACAGATTTAGCAAATCAATGAGATTTGTGGTGGAATACTGCAACCTGCTGGTTGACTTTAATATTGCTCTTGTGATAAATCCTCAAACAGGCATTAATAAACATTTGACTTCACTTTGGGAACACATTTATGAACATATTACCCACCATCCATACGATAAACCAAATAGTTCTGAGATTGTGAGCCCCTTACCCAGAGCACAATGTGGCTGGCTTCCTTTTTAGTGGCACATTACCTCGAATGGCTGGATCATGGAAGCTTCTCAAATGTAATTTCCACGATCCAATAAAGGCCGGTATGTAGCCCCGGGGATCATGTGAGGAATAATGTATGGTCCTGTCAGAGATGACAACAGACTAATCAGGGGCCACAGAAATCTACACATTAAATCACCTTTGAGATGCATAGAGACTAGAGTGCCTGTTTAGAACAGCCAGTGTAGCCCATGCCCATGATACCTGTACTCATGGCAGCTGGTGATTAAGATGTTGATGAGTTGATTCACTGTTAACTTGGAGTTTGTGCACGTTGACAGAAGAGGGGCGCTTTTGGCAACGCAGGCAGAGTTTTTTTATTATGACTTGTGCCTGCTGGAGTCATTCAGTATCATTTATTTGAGCTTTTTAAAGGACATGAATACAACCTTTTATGCTTCAATTAGCACATCGAGCAATGAATCCCATTCACAGTGCAGGGCTCATCATGCTCCCTCATATTGGCTCACTCCATCAAAGTTAGAAAAAGCTCAGTGACAATCAAATACTTCGTACATCACATTTAAATAATATTCAGCACTGGACAGTGGCTACTTAGTGCATACATAACAACATAAATCTTCAAAAGTGTGCATCTGAGATTGTGTAATAGAGTCCAGAGAGGAAAAGTATCTCAACACAATAACAAAAAGATGACAATGTAACATGGCACTGTAAATGAGGTAGACTATTCTAGAAAACCAAATGGGCTATTTGCTTTGAGAAACCTCTTTACAATACGGAACCAGATGTACTCGTAATTGCAGTCTAACAAAGACAAAAGTCATCTGGATATGCCTGATTACTGGTACATTTAATTATTTCTCAAACAAAATACGCAGATCAATTATGTTACAAGATAATTTCTTTTTCTCACAATAAATAAAAGCAAATGGGAAAAAGTACTTTCTGGTTTTCCTTTGTTCAGTCACCTAATTATTTGCTTTTCAAGTTGGTTGCAAGATATTCTTCGAGTATCAATAGACCTACCAATGGAGGTGAAATTGCCAGTCATAAAAGTTTGGTTTCTCAAGGATGGGTTCAAGATTGTCTTAAATACCTCTTTAGCCCTTTTCCTGAATTGTTTCCCCACTATCACATAGAGGAAGGGGTTGACTGAGCTGTTGGTGTATGCCAGGTAGGTAGACAGCTGGATCCCAATGTCCAGGAAGTGACCCCAAAGGCACCCCGGAGTGAGCTGGAAGTAATCCAGAGTGTCCAGGAAAACAAACATCTGGAAGGGAGTCCAGCTAATTAGAAAGACCACAAGGACAGCAAGCACCAGGTATGTGGCCTTTCTCTCCGCTCTCACTCCTGGAAGTTTTTTAGTTTGACCTTCCTTAAGGGCCTTGATGATGTGCCGACTGCAGTAGGTGACCACCGACACTGGGACCAGGAAGCCCAGTATATTCCTGGTGAGGTTGTGCTGGACCGTCCAGCTTGGGTGAGGGTAGGCCAGGAAGCAGGCGTCCACTCCCGGGTCTGACACGTAGCTGACCTTACGGAACAGCAGCACAGGGAAGCTGAGCAGGAAGCCCAGGAGCCAGATGCCTGGGCAGATGCGCTTGGCCCAGGCGGCCCTCCTCAGTCTGCTGGGAGACATTGGGCACACTAGAGCCAGGTAGCGGTCCACACTGACCAAGACTAGGAACAGAACACTGCAGTAGTAGTTCATGGAGATGGCCACGTTGACCAGCTTGCAGAGCGCCTCACCAAAGGTCCAGTGGTAGCCATGAGCGATGGTGTCTGCCCAGAAGGGCAAACAGGAGACCATAACTAGATCTGCAGTGGCCAGGTTTCCCAGATAAATATCAGCTACGGTGCAGGGTTTTCTCTGCAGGCACAGGACACAGAGGACCAGACCGTTTCCCACCATCCCCACCACACAGATCAGTACTATGTAGGCTGGTTGCATGGAGTGGAGCCACAGCCAGGCTGCAGTGTAGTTACTGCAGGGGTCCACATCGGGATTCAACGTGGGGAACATCGACATCGTCATGTTCAGAGCCATGGGAAAACTGTAGGATTTAATGAAAATATCTTGTTATTTTCATAATAGCCCACCACAAATTATTTTTTTAATAAATCAAATTCTAAACTAAATGAATGACTGACACCCTCAGATGAAAATACACAACTCATGGAAGGTTTCCACTGGGTATGAGGCTTATAGGTTACGTGTGGGATGTTGTCAGACGACATGTTCACGGAAGGGGAATGTGAAACATTGTGATAATAATGACGAACAGACACCACTAGAGTGAATCACTGGCGGTCAAGAGTCATATTTATTGCCAAATCTGGATTCTCTATTGATAAATAACGTCCATTCCATGATGAATCAAGTTGGAGTAACCTCAGCATGAACTTCATTCAGTTCAAATATATGTCAAAACTATATATTTAGAGGTGAGTATTCCTAATTTACCCCCCAAAATGAATCAAGAGTCAAGATTTACAACAAATTACATTTAACTTCACTTTAATTCATTATCCTTAGGCTTTGCTTTAGCCGTTGAGAATAACTGTTGAAAAGTCTTATTTGGCCCACACCCCCATGGGTCCAAAATACACATCAATGGAACACAGACTAGAGATCTCCACTTTCTACATCTAACGAAATGACGATGCCAGTTGGCTTGAAACCACTCACCTTATCACCAGTTATGTGCTCTCGGATTAGATGTGCTCTGCCTGCTCCAGATGTACTATCATGGAAGTCCTGCCTCTTCTGAACAGTGTGCTGTGGGAGTCTATCCTGTTTTATAGGAGCAGACCAGAGATCATTGCAGTGTCGTCACTGAGCAACACAGATATGTTTTTCCCCTGCCTACTTCTTTTGGCTCATACAAATGGTATTCACTATCCACAGTTTTTTCCCCTTTGGCTATAATACATTAAAGAGACCACATTTATCCTGGGCTGTAGGACTGCCTACAAATTGAATTTTTTCATAGATCTGTTCTAGAAATCCTCTAAAAAAGAAATGTAAGATACTTAAATAAAGGTCATTCATATTTTTTTTTTTTTATGATTTCCAGCATTTCCATGAGTTAAATGTAATTTCCAACTTTCTTCTTTTCAGACTGAGATTTGACAGATGGATTGAACAATTTATATGTTAAGAAAGTTGATGAAAACCAATAATGAACCAAGAAGCCCTGTTTATTATAACAGCAGAATGTTCAATATAAATATTGTTAGGCGTTCATGTTGTTGTAGTGCTAACATAACGGGTGAAGCAGAGTTTAAAGTCAATCTTTCGGAACTTGAAGCATCACAGGCCTTTCACACTTGGTGAGTCCCTGGAGCCTTTACGCTCGCTCAGCCTAATCTTGTAATACGCAGCCTGCTACCAACAGTAATTTGCTTATCTTGTTCTTGGAGAAAAGCTATTATAGAATGCGCAGCATTGTGTCTTTCTGTCTGATGACCACCATCACTAGCATCGGCAAGATTGAAACCCTTCTTCTCAAACTTTAGACCCTTAATTGTTGTACTACGAGGTATCTGGCAGAAAAGCTACCAGTCTCTCGCAAACTTTTGTTTCTCCGAGTGATGTATTGATTGAGGGATACTTTTTTGAGCTGGAAAGCTAAATCAATCAGAAGGGAAATGAAGGAATGTCCAGCGGTAACCAGTTCACACAGCAATACATCCTGCGTCTTCCAAAGACTAGGAACACACACTGTCCTCGAATGGTTCCCTGGGGGGTCTTCTAAGTGGGGTAGACACGCTCCTGATGTTTTTGAAGAGAACACATTGATGCTGGGTCATAGCTGTGCCGTACGTTATCTTTATCTTAGTGTCTCTCTCTCCCCTTTTGTATCTCACCCTCTCTCTCTCTCCCTCTCTCTCTGTATTTCTCTCTCACTCTTTCTGTCTCTCTCAAATAGGGTCATGCTGAAGCATAGGGGGGGGTAAGTTTCCCCACAATCTCCAGATCAGCCTGTCAGCTAAGATGAATGACTTAATTAAAGGAAGAAGCAGTGTTAGTGGGAGACTCGGGGGTTCTTTGTGGTTTGGAAAAGGTGGATCTCTGGGTACTGTTGTCCAAATAGTACAGGCTCCAATCACAGCCGTGCCCATGTGTGTACATTGTTGTGACGTGCTGAAGGACAAACTGATAGACACACGTGAGAGTGATACAAGGTGGATGACCCTTCCAGTCTTATCTTAGCGTAATTACAAGGTTTTTCTTAAAATGTATAAAAGTAAATTCTCAATTAATGCTTTCCTTCTGGGATAAACTACTATTAACTACTCACTCTCTGGGACAATATCATTCTTGCAATCACATTCCTTTAAATGCTTAAATGCTACTTTTAAAAAAAAGAAGGTATTTCATGACTGCTACATTGTCAATGGCAAACACACACCTGACCTGGAGCTGAAGGTTCACTCATGGCATCTGGGTCAGCCACCACCTGACCGTGCCCATTATGTAATTACAGCTGGCCTGGCCATAGAAGGGAGCCGTTTGGCCCTGATTACCTTGAGCAGTGTGTGTCAGCCGTTCCAAGAAACCAAACATTTTATTAAAGAATGCTCACAGAGGAATCTAACACAAATAGAGAACACGAGTCAGGGATTTGTCTTCTTCACACCCTTCGAAGCTGCAATAGAAATTGAACATGCACAAATTTTCCTCTCAGTAGGTTAGGTCTCCATGGCAACTTGAACAGTGCAGCAGCTTCTCACAGAGACTGGTTTGCTGGGCATCTTGGGTAATGGGACTCTGACTTTTCATGCATGTCTCATTTACATGTGCTCTCCAAATATTTAAGCGTTGAAATGGAAATGAGGCTCGAAATACAGTGCAGTTAAATGACAGAGCAGGGCACAGGTGATTAACATGGTGGCACTCCTTGCATTTAATATGTCAGTTTAATTAATGTTCCACATCCATAGTCATTTCCTGTCCTAACAGTTGCGTGAGTGTTACACAACTTCCAGGGTCCCAGAAGAACCATCCATGCAAAACTAACAAGCAGAGCTCGACACAGATCAACCTCCTGTTTGGAGTTTCCTCTCCTCTCTCCCTCTCAAAGGTAAAATTGGTCATTGGTCTTCATAAAACATGTTTCACGAGCTATTTAACACAATGTCAGAGGAGCTTTTTTGTCAGGCAAGCAGCGACCATATGGTATCCTCTGGAACAAACCCAGGCCGCGAAACTGGCCCCTGAGATGACGCTTCCGGCTCTATCTGCGCTGATGTTACAGTAAACAGACCTACTGCATGTCCAGACTCCAGCCATGGTACTTCTGATAGGAAGTGAAAAAGTCCAAAGGCCTCTTTGATGGACTAACTCTGATTGGTGTATATAGGGAACTCAAACATATATAACAGTGTAGTAATGTAACATCAGATAACTATTTTTCTCAAAAGAAACAGAACAGATGAGTTATTTTGTTGCCATGGAACAAGGACAGAACAGCTTGATAGTGACCAGACCTTCTTCACCGCATGTGTCTGGCTAATGCTTAACTTATGGCTAATGGATCAAGGTAATGGCTCATGGATGGAATGTTTCTGTGACTCTCTCCTCCTGAGGGAGATAGTAAATGGGTTAGGTGTGACTGTGTGAGACCACCAGACCTCTCCTCCACCTCTTCCTTTCCCCTCTCCTTCTTCTTATCCTCCACTCCCCTCCTCCCTCCTCTCCTCACTCCTCATCCTCCTCTCCCTCCTCCCTTCCTCCACCTCCCCCCACAGGGAACCTGAGTGGGCTGATACAGTATGCTGATGCCTTTCTGGAATGCATCGTTCATTTTATTAATTCAGCTTTGAGGATATCGTACGCTTATGAGGTACACCAAACAAAAGGATTGTCATTATAATTATTTCCTGTTATTTTCTTATCACAATTGTAATGTTTAGATATCTTTAGGGATTTCTTATTTTATTTGGAATAAAAACAGAAATTTTTCTTTGGACTCGAATTGAAAGAATTGTCTTGGCAGCTATTTCCAAATGCCTGCCAGCTCTGGGTCCTAGCAGCACCTTGAGGAAAATAACACCTGGATTTGCCCTTTCACTTTCCATGATGGTTCTGTGCTGGCAGGTATTAAGACAGATAATGTGGTTGACAGCAGAAGCCGAGGCCTAGTCTTTTGTTCAATCCCTGCTCTGTTTTTGCCTTCATTTTCTAGCTGCCCAGCCCTAATCCAGGGGATGTTTATATGGGCACATTCTCCAGGACCATAAGAGGGCTTCCTCCTGTCTGGCCTGGAGCAGAAACAGCTCAGACATATACCGCCCACTCACACACACACACACGCATAAACACACACACTCTCACACACACACCTACACACATGCATACACATATACACTCATTTTTGTAACCCACTAAGCTGCCAAGTTTTCTTCTTTATTTTTTATCTCTCATCTGTCCAGAAGGAGTGTTTCATCATTTCCAGCAATAGTGGGACGTTGTTCTATTCTGGTCCCACTGTTGCATGTCAGTATGATGACCACTGCTTGGTGACCTGCAGCCCGAGGGTGCTGCAAACACTCAGCACGCGTCTACCCATAACAAGCAAAGGTGAAGAAAAACCCTCACAAAGACATAGAATAGACAAGGTTCAAGTGACCCACAACATGGCCATAAGATGCCAGGGAGCCAGTAGCATTGACCTGGGTAGGTTACTCTGTGGGATCCTCAGCCTTTCTTGGTGGCGAGGAGACATTGATCGATTTCCTGTCAACGGTCTCCTTGGAAGAGGTGCAGAGGAACTGAAGCATACAGACAACTTCCCCCATCTCTCCTCTCTAGAGAAGTGGACTCACAAACGTCAGGTTTGGTGAGCGTCAAACAGGCTGGCCCCCGGTGACTTGGGAGCAGCAAGAGTACACACAAATGTGCTCGATCCAGACACCAGCTCTGGAGTTTACAAACACAGGTGGAGTGGAGATAATATGCTTCATGACAAGCAGAATGAGGAGATCCCTCGCTCATTAGTTAAGGCTTTCTTTTATTAATCATGAAGCAAAGACTCAATTGTTGTTGTACTCTTTACTGTTGCTTGCTTGGGTACACTTGCACTTATAGCAATTAATGTTGTTTAATTGTAACTTGCTTAACTACATGCTCTTATGGTTCTTCCCTTTGGCACTTATTTTTGTTTGTTCACAATATGTGCTTCATGTTTTGGCTACCCGCAATGTTTTTGGGGCTATCTTGTTGTTGTTATCAGTGACCTATGCACTTTGTAAAGCTCTCTCTTGGAAGTCGCTTTGGATAAAAACTTCTGCTGAATGAATGAATAAATGTAAATGTAAAATGTAATGTAACCTCTCACTTTACCATTACAGTAACATACACAGAGTAGATATATAATATATTTTGTATACTTTGAACCAGGAATTTGAAATTGTTTTTTTCTTCTTTGCTTTTCATTTAATTTCCATTCTCATTGTTAATTCCAGCTTCTTTATGACCTTGTCTTCTTCTCATAAAATCTCACAAATGTAAAAAAAAAAGAGCCAATGAAGAGGCCCAGAGAAATAGGTCTGCTTTTCCCAGCTGCCTGTTGAACTGATCTCAAGCTAACCCCGGGGTGAACATGGGTTTGATGAGAATGAGAGATGACAGAGAAGTGAATGTTTGTTGTCAAAGGTAAGCACGCTAGCCTGAGATGGATCAGTGCTATGGGGAGCTTGTAAAAGCAAGATTGCATCTCGGGGTTTCCTGCATGGTTCATGTGTAGAAACTTGGAAGATCCATGGTCAGTGCCATGGATTCCTGCAAAAATCCCTGCAAAGATCCCTGTAATGCAGGACCAGACCAGCCTTCTTGGGATGACATGGGGTTGTTTGTTGGAATGTAAAATGAGTTTACCTGGTGTTGATGTCAAACAGACCAGACCAGGGGAAACCATCTGTCAAGGAGCCATCATGGAGGACATGTGGGATAATTGAAGACGGCGGACACCCATCCACCATGTCAGGTAGCTGTAATGAAGAGGGGTCTGACTCATCAATCTCCCAATCAGGTTTAACCAGGGGATCGGCAGCCCTATTACTCAATGGGAGAGCAATAGCCAAACATTGACCATGGCTACCTTAAATGTGTGCGATTGTGTGCTAACTGGGGGCTTTTTAGGCTATTATTGAACACGTTGATCATAATTACAGAACGGCATGACAATTGCTTCTTAAATGCCTCTCTTTTGTATCCTCCCCTTAAAATGTATTAGTCACGTGTTTGGAATGCATTTACTGTACTTGTGGCACTCTGATTCCTGGCTCTGCCAGATGATGCCAAAAGGAGGGCTCCGTAGCTGTTACCATGGTGACATTATCATGGAAACTGTCAAACCTGTCTTGGTTTGACAGGTTACAAAGGGTGCAGGTGCTATGTCAGGCAAACATCCACCTGCGAAAACCAAATATAATGTCAGTGTTGGCATATAAAGGACACATCAAGGTGACTGAAGTAGCACAATGATTTGTGTGTACTTTTACTATAGCATGGACCTGCTCTGTGAAGAAAAAACAAATATTGTACCATTATACATACTGAATGAGTAAAAAAACTGACAGCCATGAGCCATGACTGTCCTGTGTAATGACCAGCATGCATGGATCTGGGGGGTTAGTTTCATCTCCCAGCATCCACCTTCTGTTGACTTTCCGACCAGTGGCCAATCAGGTTCCCCGTCTGGGAAAACAACCACATCGATCACTTCTATGGGGTTCTGTGTGGTGTCAATCAAGCCGAGATATCTTCTAATCATGTTTACACAGTACCATAGAGAGGACACGAGGAATTTATCAAAAGCAAATATGTTGTTAGGTGTTACAATTGTTTTTTGTTTTAATAACTTGACTGATATACAGTGTGTTTACGGCTTGGTTGTTTGGGTGAACTGTGTCACATTAAATCACTTTGACTGTAAAACAATTCAGATAGTGGAATCCCAATTTGAGAAAGTTCAAAGGGTTAACTGAGTTTCAAAACTGATGTTTTGACAACAGTCAAGTGCTTTTCTTCTGAGTGTCTGTTGTTTATATCTTTCTGCGTACATGGTGTTAATGTTACTCAGTAAACAGTGGGCTTTTTTCTCAAAGGAATGCCATTTCTGATTAATGAAATAATGGGGTTGGATCAGAGTGTCTAGGAATAGGACCCGGCACTCTGCCAAAAGTACACAAGACCACAAGTCTTCTGGTTAGACCCACACACAGAACGCTAAGGAAACAGCCCTAGGACAATGGCACTCCACTTCAGCAAAACCATATGTAATCTGTTAATATTACTGATTGGTGCTCACATGCATGGCTCAAATGTATTGGAACGTGTTATTGTTGGCATGTACAGTCACTCCATGTGTTACTGAATTTACCCTCCATGCTTGAAAATGAAAATAGACATGCTTTCAGACTTTCAATGGTTGCCCTTTGGGAATGTTGGTGTTATTGGAGGGTTTCTTCAGAGAAGGGCTTGGATGGTCACGGCTTACTCTTCTGTGGCCCTGTCGAAGCATGGCACTTGGAGGGGTGGTGGGAGACGTGAGGGCTGTGCTAATTGTGGGGCAGAGAGGCTCTGTGTGATGTGAATGCTCTGGGGAACTCTTTCCAGAAGAAGAAGAAGAGGGGAGGAATGAGCGAGGGAAGAAATAGGAAGCCCATCCCTTAGATCTTGGTTGTTGAGACAGCCTGACTGGGTGAGTGTGTATCCATGCGGAATACATTTCCCTATCTCCGTTGCCCTGCACTCACAGACTTACGCAAAGAGCCGGACGACATCCCACTGGCTGTGCAGATGGAGAAAGTGCTTTTCATGGTCCATACAGATGCTGCTTCTGGTTGCCCTTGGAGGAAGAAACAACAGGCTAGGGAAAAGCAGATGATACATTTCAACAGTGGACACTGTATGACTAATAAAGATTGAGGAGTCTGTTCTTCTTCTACAACCGCTACAAAGGTTACAATCACACACAACAAACTTTGATTGATCTTGGACAACTTTAATTACTCCAAAATAATATTTCCATAATACTCGGAAGATAAAGTTTTGGTGAATTACAATACCTGACGTGTTATATTGAATGATGAGAGTTTACTTTAATAGCAACAGCCTTTTGATACAAAATACCATAAACATAGTTCATGTGAAGTAAGCTATGGGTGAACACACCTGTGCCTATTTACCGTATAAATTAAAATGCAAGGTATCAATCTGTACTCTAACAGGGTTGGCAACTTTTATACTGACTGAAAATGATCTAAAGTATAGAACTGAAAATAATCTAAAGTATAGAACTGAAAATGATCTAAAGTATAGAACTGAAAATGATCTAAAGTATAGAAATGAAAATGATCTAAAGTATAGAACAGGGCTCTCTGTTCCTGGACAGCTACCTTCCCCTAATCCAACAAATCTGACAACGTTGCTGACAATCAATGTCATTTTTTAAATGAATAAAATCTGATGAATGGAGAGTTATTGAATTATGTATAAACAGGAACGAACATTGTTAGCTGATTTCAAGAGAGTCAAATCATCTGTAAACGTGTTTATACAGTGCCCTCCAAAAGTATTGGAACAGTGAGGCGAATTCCTTTATTTTTGCTGTAGACTGAAAACATTTGGGCTTGACATCAAATAATGAACGTGAGACCAGAGATCAACGTTTCAGCTTTTATTTCCAGGTATTTACATCAGGATCTGATGCACAACTAAGAAAATATCACATTTTGTTTGAATCCACCCATTTGTCATGTGATCAAAAGTATTGGAACAGATATACTTAAAACATATTTAAGTGAATAAGACTTAATATTTAGTTGCAAATCCTTTGCTTTCAATAACTGCAGCAAGTCTGTGACCCATTGACGTCACCAAACTTTTGCATTCTTCCTTTTTGATGCTTTCCCAGGCTTTCACTGCAGCCTCTTTCAGTTGTTGTTTGTTTTGTGGGGTTCCTCCCTTCAGTCTCCTCTTAAGCAGGTAAAATGCATGCTCTATAGGGTTTAAGTCTGGAGATTGACTTGGCCAGTCTAATACCTTCCATTTCTTGCCCCTGATGAACTCCTTTGTTGTTTTGGCAGTGTGTTTTGGGTCGTTATCTTGCTGCATGATGAAGGCTCTGCCAATCAGTTTGGTTGCATTTTTCCTTAAATTGGCAGACAAAATGTTTCTGTAGACTTCCGAGTTCATTTTGCTGCTGCCATCATGTGTTACATCCTCAATGAAGATTAATGAGCCCGTCCCAGAAGAAGCCATGCAAGCCCAAGCCATGACATTACCTCCACCGTGTTTCACAGATGAGCTTGTGTGTTTGGGATCATGAGCAGTTCCTTTCTTTCTCCAAACTTTAGCCTTTCCATCACTTTGGTAAAAGTTAATCTTTGTCTCATCAGTCCATAAAACTTTGTCCCAGAATTTTTGAGGTTCATCTCTCTACTTTTTGGCAAATTCCAGCCTGGCCTTCCTATTCTTCTTGCTAATGAGTGGTTTGCATCTTCTGGTGTAGCCCTTGTACTTTTGTTCATGAAGTCTTCTGCGAACAGTAGATAGTGATACCTTCACTCCTGCCATCTGGAGGTTGTTGCTGATCTCACTAACAGTTGTTTTAGGGTCTTTCTTTACAGCTCTCACAATGTTTCTGTCATCAACTGCTGATGTTTTCCTTGGTCTACCTGTTCGACGTCTGTTACTTAGTACACCAGTAGTTTTCTTCTTCTTCAGGACATTCCAAATGGTTGTACTGGCTATGGCCAATGTTTCTGCAATGGCTCTGATTGATTTTCCATCTTCTCTAAGACTCACAATTGTTTGTTTTTCACCCAAAGACAGCGCTCTGGTTTTCATGTTGTTTTCACCTCTGAATACAGTCTGCCTAGACAAAACCTATCTTACCCAATCTGAACCTGAGTGTAGACATTCAGTGGTATTTATTGATTGAATAATGTATGTAATAGGACACACCTGGGCAACAAAACACACCTGTCAGTCACATGTTCCAATACTTTTGCTCACGTGACAAATGGGTGGGTTCGAACAAAAAGGTGATATTTTCAAATTTGTGCATCAGATCCTGATGTAAATACCTGGAAATAAAAGCTGAAACGTTGATCTCTGGTTTCACATTCATCGTTTGATGTCAAGCCCAAATGTTTTCAGTCTACAGCAAAAATAAAGGAATTGGCCTCACTGTTCCAATACTTTTGGAGGGCACTGTACTTCACGTGTTTAGACTGTTCAGATCGTTTCACACCCCTCCCCACACACACAACTTTAATTGGTGCACATTTTCATCAGTCCTATCTAAACATTTGAATGGGAGCTTTTCCAGTTCATCAATCACAAGTCAGCAAAGAAGTTCATTGGCATACCATTAACCTCCTTCCCATTACTCATCTAGCTTTCTGATAAGGATCAATTTGTCAAGGTCAATAATAAACTAACTAATGACCTGGGCTGCAGGCAAGGTGTGTGGATAAGTCCAGTGACACAGTGTTCTCTCTGAGAAGAATTGATGAGCCTGCCAGGGGTCTGCCAGGGGCATGCCAGGGGTCTGCCAGGGGCATGCCAGGGGTCTGCCAGGGGCATGCCAGGGGTCTGCCAGGGGCATGCCAGGGGTCTGCCAGGGGCCGCTGTGACGGTCACAGCCACGCCAGGAGTTTTTCTCACAGTAACTTCATGAATGCACCGAGGGTGACCTGTGGAGGCTCCGCTGTGTGCTGGCAGAACCTCTGAGACATTAATTCTTCAGCCCTCTGTGTCACAACTAATGTGGAGCTCACTGCTTTCTGCCTTCGGAAGGCTGACTGAACACCCCCTTGATCTCCTTTCTGGGCTGAGATTGAAACAATTGCACAAATTGTTTGTGGGCTAAAGGTAAGTATTGAGTGTCTTGCTTATCTAAATTGATTGTTAAAAGAATGAACTATTACTGTATATATTTCAATTATGGGTTCGCTGTTCATGTTCAAATGGGCTCTCTGGAGCCCTATTTCCTCCAAGAACATATGTAGAGATGTTATGGAAATGTACCCAGACTGCGGTGAGACTGCAGTGTGTGTGTTTTGTGGGACAGATATGTGTGTGAGTTGTATCCCCTGCAGTGTGTGCCAGCTGTGTGTTTACAGGATGTGTGTGTGTGACGGGTCCCTTACTGTGTGGGAAAGCTATGTAAGCTGTGTCCCTCTTGTGTGGGACAGACGTTTGTGTGTGTGTGTGTGTGTGTGTGTGTGGAGGGGGGGGGGGGGGTTAAGTTGTGCCCCTATCTGTGTAGGACAGATGTGTATGTGTGTGTTTGTTGTGTCCCTAACTGTGTAGGACAGATGTGCATAGGGAAACAATAAATCAGGTGTACTGAACAGGGAACATGAGAGTCTGCTTTCTTCAGGGGGACAAGAGGGATACATCACTATGGCAACAGGCCCCTTTCATCCCAAACTCATTACAAGATTGAGACATGAAATGTAATATGGCTGTCGGACAGGAGGAATAGAAAGACGAAAAGGATTCTGAAATATTATACCCTCAATTATTAAACTGTATTCTCAGAAGGCAAGTTCTCCTCTCAAATCAGTCAAATGTATACATTCACTTACAAGGTCACGGGGTATGGCCCTTACAATGTTGGTCATTCAAGTCAGCCAAGTTCTAACATTTCCTTGTATTGGTATTTTCTATTCAAAGCTCAAGGTTAATTTTGTTGGAAACATGTTGAAATATTTTTATCCAGATATTTTTGAGAGCAACCAGAAAATATTAATCAATCATTGTTTCTGTTTGTCAAAGTCAACATTTTAGCCAATTTTATTCCTAATGAGATAGTTCACAAATGTAAAAAAGGGGGGAAAAGATGGAGGGTTGAAAATATGCTTTTGAATGTACAAGGGGAAGGGTTTGGAGGTTTTTGAGAGAAGTATATTAATCACCATTGACTATTCATTGCCTTCACTATTCAAAGCTTTATCAGAAACATGTATATAATACAACAGAATAGATGTACATAATATTACATTATCTATGCAGCTCTTTTCATGTGGTTTAATAACATGACCACCATTTACCAATACTTAATTGACGGTAACCTACATTTGTAATCTGCAAATGATTAAATTGGATTCCATGTTGGGAATCACTTTTTCAGTTACATCAGTTTGATCCCTCCTCAGTCCCAAACAAACATCTCTGTGTCTAACTTAGTTTGTTAGAGCTCGGACCATCAGAAAGTGAAGGCGTAAACAACGCCCACAACCACAATATTCCCTATGGTGGCAGTGATGGCGATCCAAAGCCAGATGGCGTCACGGGACATGGACTGGGGCTCCTCCTGCTGGCTATGGGCCGCCATGGAGGCGGCATGGACGCTGGCGGAAGAGTTGAAGAGGGAGTGGTCGGTGCTGTAGTCGTCATTGGGAGACGAGTCCATGAAGGCCCCTGTCATGACAGGGATCTGTTCAAAGGGAAGGAAGCCAATAAGGTCAGGGTGTTGATGTCAAAACTCTGCCTGATGATCATCATCTGACAACTTTTCTTATGCATGGTTCTCTTACATGCAACCAGTCCAGTACTTTTATCTCGCATCTGCTGCCTGATACTTGGCTGGAATTCATTAAAAGCATTCATTTTACGTATCGTTTGTTTCTCTCTCAAACCTTCTGGAAACTTCTTGGTGTCTGTTCAGCGCTCAAATAAACAACCCTTGAGAAAGGTTCAGCGGATGTTTAAATCATCTTAACCTTTTACATTCAAAACTATTTGGTTACTAGAACTGCATAATAATGATTTTCCACACCAGGACAATACTGCCCTGAAACAGGAGAGAGTAGACATGAAGAAAAGAACAAACAAGATAAGTACCTTCTACTCTGTAACAAAATACCAGATGCAGGGTAAACAATGGATAATCAACATGGAGATCCAACCGAGACTCTACTCCATTACACAGACTGCCTCCAAGAAGTGTCACTTTTCCCATTGTCCCTTATGGGACTAATACTTGCTGTATTAGAGTGCATGAAGACATATTCACACGTCAACTCTCTTAGAGAGCACATACAGGACATCAGGACTCAGCCTGTCACAGGCCCTTTCCTAGGTAGATGGGACACAAACAATTCCTGTAGAGTTGAATAAGAGACGAAGCACATTCATTTGTTCATGCTCCCGATTACATGGCAGTTTCTCTCTCTGGCCATTAAAGTGCCACGTTCAGGGGTAATAGAGGTACCTGTCACAGCCTTAACGGCTTTTTGAAATGGGTTGCAGTGCAGAACAAATGGATGTCCTACCAGCTTTCCTCAGGAACCACAGCGGAACCACTAATATAGACACATCAACAATAAAGCAATGCGAGTATTCACACACCAGCCTCAACAGACCACCTGGATTCATCAACTCAGTTCAGTTTGATTTTCTGTTCCCGGTGTAAACTCCCTCTCTATCACTGTCACATCAGCATGTAAATGCTCCTGTGAACGGTTACTCTATTTAATTACCATCCTCACTCCTTGAAAGCATCTCAAAAGGTTTTATCATTCATGGAGTTTCATCACAACTCATTACAAGACTTTATAATGAGCATTTTCAAATGAAATGGTTTCTGGCCGTGTGTCACTGATGCAGTCAGCGTATCAGTGTAGCACACGTTGTTAACATTTGTCAGTAACACCACATGGTCTTTCCACTGCAATTACTATTCCTCTTGTTGTTCCAATGCTGTTATAAAATTGTTGGAGGATGTTTGGTCAACACAGTTGACCATTCTCCATACCAGAAACGGTGACATAACACACTGTAATGTTGTGGTGAGAACATCCTCTTGTCTACAATGACTGTCTTTGAACCCTGAAGCCTTGTGCATTCGAGTTAGGAGAGCACTTTAAGATGCTCCTTACAAAGCAAATGTCACATGTCATCAGGCACTTTATGCTGTTACAGTCTGTTCCTCATGTAAAACCTTGGTTAGACGTCAGTCTTGGTGTTTTAAGTGCTCTCTGTGCTCTAAATGGTCTTCAGCTCGATGGCCAGAAGGTGTTAACATACGAGAAAAAGAGATGCAGTGTATGTGGTAGACAACCACAGGAAAGTAAGACGCCAAAAGTTAGTTTGCTCTCTAAAGTGGAGTGCGAACATATGCATGTTATACTGAAAGTCTGAGTTTGACACAGCCCTTTATAGATGATGGTTACATACTGTATGTCTTTGCCTGACTGCTACACATTCCCAGACTGTAGAAATAGAGGCTTGGTGAGATTATTGGAAAGAACATCAATAAATTCACCTGTTCTTCTTTCCTCACTCAAATGGATTTATTGATCAAAGAAAGAAAGTAAACAAATCTGGTTGTCAACTACAGAAATGTGATGCTTCTCTTTTTCAATCTGGCCAAGCACATCTCCTGGGTGCCAGTGTAAAACAAATGGCAGTCTTTTCCAGGGTTCTTTCAAGGGATAATCATGAAGATTTCCACATCACTGATTTTACTAATTAACTACTACTTTAATTGGTATTAATGAAAGGATTCTGTAAATGCATTTATTGAATTAAAATATTGAATTTATTCAGTGATGGATGTAAATTGGTAGTGAACATACTGTAATGTTGGTGTTCTGTTATTACTCATTGAAGGTCTCTCAAATGGACTCTCTAATGACATCTATAAAAGGAGCCTTTTCAGAGTTTCAGGTAAAACTGTTATTTGCTATGAGCCTTTTATTCGATTTTTTTGCAGTTCCCTCTGCCAACAATCCACAGAAAACATATGCATATGTTTCTCTGAGGTGATAATACGAGTCCATCAACTAAATGAAGAAGGTGTGCCAGTGATGTTCATGTGAGAAGCTCACAGCCATGTTACTATGTCAAAGGTTCAGTTTATTCCAGTAATAGTGTCTATATGACATTTCTCATGCAAGATGAGCATAATCACATTCATGAAGACAAAGAAGGATCACCAGAACCTATTGTTCTACATCACACATGTGCAGTCCAGAAGCTGCCGGAACTCTAGCTCTTCTCTTGTTCACTCTGCGCAATGAAAATATGACTACCCCTTGTTTTAATCACAGACCTTTGATTCCTGCATGTCCCCTGCTGAAACATTTACAAAGTGTCTCTCTTGGCTGCTTTCTAAACTTTCTATTTGTTTCCATGCACCTAGATAAGAATGTCTTGTCAGTTTAAAGATAAAGTGTACTGTTTGTTCCAAGGAAGAAATGGGTTCTTGGTATAGTTAACCATTGCGTTTCTATTGAGGGAGCTACACAAAGGACAGAGCAAGAAGTCCAATACTGTCCAGTAATGAACAAGGACATTGTTTTATTTTTCCTGCTAATGCATGGGTAAGTGTTCGTCCAGGTCTACAGCCCAGCTATGCCCCCCCACCAGAATGTACATCACACAGGGTTGGGGTCTGTCTGTTATACTGTAGCTCTGGGGGTCCAGATGATGTGACTCCATTCACTGAAAATGTGGCTGCATTACAGCAGGCTGCAAATGTGAGCACACACTCAAAAGCCATTCATCTTCAGGCTTGCAAACCAATAGGGGGAGAAAACTAAATGGTTTGGTTTAAATTACAAAGTGAAACAGATATTGAAACAGTGTCACAAATCATTTTGCTCTTTCTCCATCCCCCCTTTGACCTGTTCAGTCAAATGAAAACAAAAGGTCTGGCAAAATAAACCGTACATTACATTAAAGGAAGCATTAGATAACAACACTGACTGACAGCTATCCCTTCCTCTCCCTGGGGACAGGGCATTTTCACTAAAGTGGCGCTGCAGGAGTCTGATAGCGTTTGGCCCCCTTGGAGATAAGCCTCCCTGCCTCGACTGTTTATGGCAAAATTGGGCTGAATAGGAGAAATGCATGGGGTAGGAACAGAGAATGATTTATACTTTGTTGTCACGACAGCTGAGGGCATTCAAACAGAGCTCACATTTGAGGAGTTAATCATATTGATATGCAGGTTTTCATAATGAGGATGCAAGTGAACTGCATCTGTGTTGTGATTCATGACATCCAGGTGTCAGGTTGTGTAGAAACAAAAGTTTAGAAAGGTTGAAAAATATATATATTTTCGAAAAAAACTAAAACAAACTTGAGCTTGAAACCTTTTTTTGTGTTGGGTTGTATGTGAAAAAAAGTTTGAAAAGTTGAAAACATATTTCAGAAAAAAGTTTCAATTTATTTTTCAAAAGGTGGAAATAATTCAAGTGAGGATTCTGAGCCCAGTGATGAGTGTTGAGAGCTTCAGGGATGACTGAGAGAAGTCTCCTCACGCACTCCTTCTGTCCTTGGCCTACTTTTGTTACATGTGAGTCGCTGGGCAGACGCGTTTTGACGAGCCACCACCGAACTATCTCTAGTGGGTCATGTGAGTGAGGGGCTGGAGGAACAGGCCAATGAAATGTCTCAGAGGCTGGTTCTGTTCTGTACTGACGTCTTTGAACAAGCCACTACAAGAACCTTAGAAAGACACCCAGTGAGGAAATTACATACAGCTGCTGAAAGATGTGGAGTAGGTGCTGGAGTCAGGATGATTCAACGTCCCTTTGGAAAGTTGCATCACACCCACTAACTTGCTGTAATGTGACATAATCAGTGTGGCACAGGGTCTGACTCATGTCACTCGGTCAGAAACAGCCCCTCAGATCATATATATATATATATATATATATATATATATATATATATATATATATATATATATATACATTACAGGCACACATACTGTAGATAAATATATATATCCTGATGCTTGTGGTTGTGATGTGTGCCTGTAATAAACTCAGCATTAGGGATTCTGTATATAGCACCATTCAAAGCATGTTTAAATTTGGGCTGCAGAATCTTGAGGTGAAGCTGAACAAAGAGAGCTTGGTTCAGTAGTTAGAAAATAATTAGTGTCTTATCTGAGCGCTAAATTTCTTTTCAACTTCATTAGGATTGCATTAAAAGTATTTTTGAGTTATACCAAAGAAGGTAATGCATATCAAAATGTCTATAATAATTCTTTAAGAAGATCTTCTCATATTATAGGCAGTTGGATGAGCAGATCACGACTCATGTTTTCAATTACACTGCCTATTTTTTCACATTATTCATATTCAAATTCTCTCATCACTAGGGAACATTTTAGACCAGGGATTGGGATTAATTTCAATGCTAATGGAAATTTAATGTGACACATTTACATACTAACTCTTAATTTGACAACAGAGTAGGTGCACTCATGCCATGGATCATACACATATCACCACACACATCACATCATTTAAAGTGAATGAGCCAGTCTTTTATAAATCACTATGTTCTCTTTATGTCTTCTTTGGGGAACGCATGATTTTATGCAAAATACAGTTTGAAGTGTCAATGGTAATCAATAACCCTGATATTACACTTATGACGAGTTAAAACTCTTGCCAAAAGGGACATGGTTTTATTTATGTGTTTCATGTACAATCAGTATTCTACCAATGCTAGGTATGGACACATCGTGTCTAATAGTACGAGCATCAAGACCCACAAAGCCTTGACCATCAATAGAGAGCAGTAGAAAAAATGTCTTAGCCCACTCATTGATACATTTGTGATGATAAACCAATGTTTTTCTGACCATGCCTAGACAAATTGACAAATTTTACAACCTTTTTGAGTCTATTGAGTTTGAAACTAGGTTGCACAGCTGAGGTTGTTGTGTCTTTGTGCAGCTCTGAGAGCAGATCCCTTTGGCTACAGGGATGACTCACTAACTATATGGCATCCCCCACAATGCACTCCCATTCTCATTTGCACTCCAATTTCCATTCTTAACAGCATAACCATCCTACAAGCATCTTGGGGCATCATTCCTTTCCCACAATGGAATAGGCATTGGATCATGAGAATCATCTTGCTTGTAGATATGTAGATCTCTCCTACGCTCATGCAGATTCAGTTTCTCACCAAATACAGTTCCATCAAATGCTTATTTTTTTCTATTGCCATTGCGTAAGAGGTTTGTCGTAGCCATAGAGTTGAAAAAGCCTGATCATCCCAGCTAGCTTCTTGGCCTTGCAAACTAGCTACCGTGCAAGCAGCTGAGCCCTGGAGGGCCGTCAACAGGCCGGTTCAATTCCTTTCTAGTGTGCTACTTCACACGTCTAGAGAGGGCCAGCAGCTAGGACTTGGCAAATTACAACTGAAGCTGTATTTGTCCTGACCCGAGTCTAGTGGGCCTCCAGAGTTGATCACATTACACAGTCTCCGACACATTACATGGGCTACCCCCATGACTAATGTAATCTGATAAGAAGAGACAAAATACATATAATTCACCAGTGTTTTGAAATTAAAACTAAGAATTAAGACAGTGCTGGGGAGATTACCCATCTGGAGGATGAAGGTATGCTCTGAACGTAATGTTCCCACTGTGCAGGTGATTTTTGTTGATGAAGGTTTGGAAATCTGCACTTCAGTTCAAAGCAGCTTCAGGAAAGCACAACCACACAGAACATACATGTACACCAGGTTGGATTTGTTGACCTGGCATACAGTACACATTTGGAAAATAAATGTTACATCTCAATTTCAAATTACATTTCAATCACGCATGGCACTGTATATCACTGCTGCAATTCATAGGACAATAATTGGATTTGATTGGATGGTGAATAGAATGATTATAGAGGTCATAACGGCTGGCCAAGCATAAAATGGAATTCAATTAGAGATAGAGGATCTTTCGGTGTGCCTGATATTTTAAACAAAAGGATTAGGGGAGCAATAATGGAAACTTTGATTTCCATCACAACCGCTTGCAAACTTTAATATGTCATCATCTGTCAAATGGAATACAGCAAGAGACTCATTTGGATCACAGGCACAAAGTGAAGGATTATGATACAAGGAAAAGTCAAAACGGCAAAACGTTAAAACGTTAAGCCTCATTAGAAGCTTCTACCAGACAATAGGGCCAGCACATAAAACCTTCTAGAAGGATGCCCAGTCTTGCTTTGTTTATATAACAACAGTGAAGTGATACTCAAAACATAACTGTGAATAATTTCTATATTTTGCCCTGGTGTCTTACCAACCAACTTGATACTCAACAAAAGGGAAGTGTCTGCTCCTAACGTCCCCATCCCTATTCTGCCATCTTGCAGTACAATGCGTGTATGACTGAGGTGGGCGAAGAGAGGCATTAATATTGAGCGAGGCAGCTCCTGCCTGTCGAGCTGACACCGGACTGGGAGTAGGGGGAAAGGAGGCATGACACTTCCGGCTGGCACAGACTTATGGAGAGCTGTGTGAGGATGGGAGAGGAAGACATTTCAGCAGGCCCTGTCTGATCGTCCAGCACTGCTGCCCGGAGACACAGAGAGACGTGTTCCACCTGGACCCTGCACATGACCTGCACCCTAACCACACAAAGGTCAAAGACCTGTTCTTGTTGGATCCAGAGGGCAATACATGAGTATGGACGCACGTTGCATAAAATGTACAAGATATCCTATTGTTGCATAGGCCTAACTCTTGTGTTAATAGCTTTTTTCTTTCACTGAAACTTTCTATCCTGATTTTATAATTTGTAGGTCATACCTTCGGTGTGAGCTCTGCGGCAATAATATGTTGAGGTCAGCCCTACTGATTGGTTTGAAACTTTAGTTTTTCATGCCAGAGTGATGGATGGTGCTGTGTGCCTCATAGCTTTGACTACTCTGAACTTTCTTGTGTGCATGTTCTAGAACTATCCCACAACCTGAAACTGCTGCTTTCATATGAAATGGCAAAGTAACATACATTTCTGCAGAAAGTCAAGGCCTAGGGCAAAGACATATATATACTCTGTGTGTCAAATCAAAGGCCATTGCCACTTGTCTGTCAATCATCCCCAGAACTGAACGGATACAATGATCCTATATGGTGCTGTGCTGCATCCCTCTGATGAATTCTGAAGGCCAAATTCATCTGTGGTTCACCTTGATAAAAGACTGGATTATTAAAATTAAATAATATTTTCTGACAGTCAGCCTTGTTGAATGTAAGGGCAGCAATAAGTGTATGGCACACAAAGACAGGGGTTTGGTGCTATCATTTTTGCTATCATTATTTTAACAGTTAGATATGGACTTTAATAAAGAGCTAAGAAGATTAAACTTGATAACTTAATTTACTATGTTGATTAGAATATTTTGTAAAAATTCCAATAGAGGAACTTTAACATTAGCTATTAGATAGAATATAATGCTCGATAAAATAGATAGCAAGCAACGCTAAATAATGTAGCATGCCTCAAACAGCTGCAGACACATGCAAACAACTTTGTATAACATTTAAGGAACTATAACGTGACTTTCTATCCGCCACCTATCAGAATGATTTAGATTATCAAAAAGTTGCATTGAAGGCTGCAGACCTAGAATTTTTTCTAACATGGATTAACAGTCACCTGCAAGACACAGCTATTCAAGTGTGGACATATTTTTAAGTTGTTGAAATGAAAACAATTTCCATATTTAGGGTTAAAACTTTGACCGCTCCTGCAGAGGAATTATGGTGTGGTGGGGTTTATTTTCATATTGGCCTAAAATTTATGAAACAATATATCTTAATTATCATAATTATGTCAGAATACAGAACAGAAAACAATAATCACAGTCTTACCTGCGCAGCCATAAATGAGAGATCCATGATGATGCGCGTCTGAAGTCACCGGTGTCTACCGTGAAACAGCACCGAATCGTCCTATATTCCCAGAAAGCACATTTGAAATGTTCTTCCCATCAAAATTGCATCCTAATGTCCAGCAGACACTCGAATTAAGCTTGACGCAAATTCAATAATAGAGAGACACTGATGAAGGGAACATGCGAACAACATTTGCACACACCGCGAAGCGCAACAGCCTAGAAAGGCAGAGAGCGAATGACAGAGTGTGAGAGGAGAGAGAGAAAGAGAAAGAGAAAGAGAAAGAGAGAGAGAGAGAGAGAGAGAGAGCGAGAGAGAGAGAGAGAGAGAGAGAGAGAGAGAGAGAGAGAGAGAGAGAGAGAGAGAGAGAGAGACCCATAGCCTATTGGACGAAACTTCCTATAGTGCGCTGTCCGCATACCTTTGCTCCTCTACTTCAGCTTGTTTTTTTCTTCTAAATTAGACAGTGCTAATGTGAACTATTGCTATTGATAATTTATAGCCAGAGTAGTTATGACTGCCACTGAGTTGTTAATTTTTTGCGTGCATAATGAAATAGCTAGCCCACAATATGAGAGAGAGTGCTTTGGAAAATATGCGTGATTGCTATTTTTAATGAGGGCGGGTCTCTCTCAAAGTCATCCATCATGTAGTAGACCTATGTTACATGCAGGGAAGGCTTCATGATTAATGGTTGCTTGATGAAATTGTAGCCTAAATATTTTAATATGGCCGATCTATTTTCGGGATCTCAAAGGGTTCCCTTGTCTCTTTTGATGACACACGGGTGACATATTTCTTGTTGTCAACTTTTACAGTTTATCTTGACATCATTTGGAATTGAATGACAGACCAGACCAGCAGAGCTGTTTGACTTTGGACCTAGAGACAGATGTTTCCACTGGTTTGAGATATGTCGGTCTTTTCATTTATTTATGGGGGTTAACTGAGACTACTAGACTGGAACAGATTCACTTTAATTCATAGTTTAGAGGCAGCAATAAAGGCCGTTAAACCAATCCTCAGCACCCTCTATAGAGTCATCTATGCAAATGAGTAACTGTACTGACTGCTATCAACCAATCGGGAACGCATTTGAAGTGTCATTGTATCATTATTTTTCTCTATGAGAGAAGTCTAGGAATCAAGCATGCCGGTTTGACAGGGAACCTGAACATGAATGAGCTAACTGTACCAACACATTACCAGAGGGGAACAACTTTAAGGTGATATTAGCAGAAAATAACTTTGACAGATAGGCCTACTGACTGGTATCTTGACTGATTCTTTGCTAGGAATGCTCACTGGCTTCCCTGAATAGTTTTTGTTTCCGAGTAAGTCAGAGACATGATACCGGTTACTTTTGAGGAAAATGTGTTCTAAAACCTTTGAGTTTGACACACCATGCCGATGCAGACACTTCATAAATCATCCCTTCAAGTAAGATAAGCCCACGTCTGTGTAAAAGATGTGGTTCAGACTCTGTTTTGTGTGACTCTGGCTTTTCCAACTGATTCAGACGTCTGTTCGTTCATAAGACTACTACAATAGCAACTCTTCCTTCTTTGTGGACAGGTTCATTTTTACGAGCCAGGATGTGCTGGTCATTAAACACTGGCAGTTGTGTGGGAGGGAGCCCATGAATACTATCATTAGTCAAGACTTGAACACTGAGCCCCATAGATTAGCATCTATCTCATGCATTCCATCAACAATTTGGCTGCTTATCAAAAAGAGGGCACCGGTTTCTGAGGGAGTAATGTTTCCCCCTCTTATGCCCTCAGCACTGCCCGTTAAAAACAGATCAACAACACCAATGAGATCACAAGGTACGCAGGTTCACCATAGAAGGTGATAACATCGACTTATGATTATGCTACTCTATTTTCATCAACTTGTCATTTCCATGTTCAACACTGTGGCCATATCAAGGGGATCCTCTGCTGGCTTTCTTCAGGAAAGTCATTTCTGATAAGGCACATTCACAGCAGAGTTGTTGTAACAAAAGTAAAGTCGCATAACATTCAAATATGGCTGACAATTGAGAACGTTGAGAAAAGACACAGCTCCCTGCTGACTCTTGTCTGGCTTTGTGCAGAGCGGAAGAGTTCCCCATGCCTCTTTATGACTGCTGATCTTGGTTTCACATTTAGTATTGTGCTTTAGGTTTTGGGTGCTCAGCATGTGAGGATTGAGCGGGTCACCCACTCAGGGGACAGAGAATGTGACTCACCCTACATGGACGAGTGGAGATGTTTGCTGAGCATTGCTAAATCATTGAAGTTTAGGTTTTAAGGGAGAAGATCCTGCCATATTTCATTTTATCATGATAAACTTTCCCTGGAGGATTATGAGAAGGACCAGCACTGTGGAATATGTACTACATTTAAGATGTCCTCCATTTTTCTTTGGATAATGAAATGGAATAAAAA
Organism: Hypomesus transpacificus; assembly: GCF_021917145.1. Classification (NCBI taxonomy): domain Eukaryota; kingdom Metazoa; phylum Chordata; class Actinopteri; order Osmeriformes; family Osmeridae; genus Hypomesus; species Hypomesus transpacificus. The sequence goes on along the minus strand of NC_061065.1, from coordinate 3,740,846 downwards.
GTATGTTGATTCAACCAATTATTCAAGAGACATTGGTAATACATCGTATTCCGTTCCAACAGTACCTTCTCATAACCATATGATGCTGAAGGCCCTTATACTGTAGTAACATGGTATATGTATTTGTGTGGTCATTGTGGTTAGGCAGTTTCCTGTGACAGACGCCATAACTCAGAGGATGGTTGGAGATCAGGGCTCTTCATGGAGAAGGAGTGTTTTTTCTTATGTCTTGTCCTTGTGCTGAGGCCTGACCTCTTTCCACCGCCCCCTCCCATCTTGCTGATCTCCAGAGCCGTGCGGACAGCCTGCGCCCCTTTACTCTGCCCCTGCTCCCTGGGAGCATTTCCCGAGCAAGACCAATACAGTTCCCCAGGGAAGACGGTACTCTAAAAGTGCTTTTCTTTTCAGTGACCACGCACAGTTGTGTGTTTGTGCGTTTGTGTGTGTGTGTGTGTGTGTGCATATGCATTTGAGTCTGTGTGTGTGCTTGCCTTTTGAAGGACTCCATGGGTTCAGATTTTCCGCCCCGGTTGGTGCTCAATCATCACATGTGAGGCTGAGCGCTGCTTTTTAAACTCAGCTGCTGTCAGGGAAGTCCCCCACCTTCTGGATGTGGAGCGTCTACCCTCACTGTACGCTCCACACCTAGCCATGTACAGTAAACACTGAACCAGGTTGAATGAACAGATAACTGCATTGAGAAACGGAAAGCACATGCTGTCCCGGTTATTTTTGTCCTCTGAGGAATAAAGTGTCTGCTTCTGTTTCTGTGTATATTTCCTTCATGGTCAATGAGTGGTTAGTTGTATTGTACACAGTAATAGGCTTCTGTAATGCTGGACTAGAACAGATGCCGAAATTAACTGACTTTACTGAAGTATGGATTCTTATTGCCATCTGTTTTTGTGGGATGGGTATTAGCACAGTGATATACATTTTTACTGCAGATGAAGACATCACAGGTTCCAATTCCCCCTCTATTTCTTTGGGTAAAAGCATCTGCTTCATGAATACTGTATTGTTTTGGAGAATTGGCAGCAATGCAGGTCAGTCGGTGAACATGGATTTCGAGTTCCCCCTGTGCAGGTCCTTAGCAGGATGTCTGTCAGACTTCTGCTTCCTGGTGGGTCTGGGTTCTAGGTTACATGGTTTAGGTTTCATCACAGGAAGCATCCACTGGAATTGGTTTACAGACTCAACCTTGACAGAGAGAGAGCTCATTGTGCATCCCTGCAGTCAATAATGCCATGAAACCAATCTGTGTGAAAGAGATTGCAGGGTCAGACAAATAGATACATATGTCTTTCTTGTGCTGTGTTTGAAATTAAACATGTTTCAAGAGCGGCTCTGTGTGAACCAGCAGTCACAAGAGACAAAGATTAAGGGGATATGGTGTGGCCAGGGTATATTCCTGTGCCACATACAACTCACATTCTGAGCAGGCACAATGTTGGGTGGAATTACCGGATCAGACTGAGATAATATCAAATCAAAATTTTTCAAAATCAAATCAAATCAAATTTATTTGTATAGCCCTTTTTACACGCAAGCATGTCACAGAGGGCTTCACATGCGCCCATAGAACTGCCCCTCAACCAACCTAAACCCTCAAGGAAGACAAGGAAAAACTCCCAGAAAAACTCCCACCGGGAGAAAAAATGGAAGAAACCTTGGGAGGAGCAATTCAGAGAATATGGTTAGTATTAGTGAGGATAAAAAAAGAAATTGAGTGTGCGGAAGAGAGAGTTAACTGAGTTGTAATGAAATTCACCCCCACAATAACCTTCATAGATATCTTCAATATTGTTGTGCACCAACTCCCCCCTTGCTTTATTCAGATATTCTGTATGTCTTCATGAAGGTCAACTCCTGGAGGTGAACACCCTTCCCTGATGAGGATGGACAGACAGTACGGCTGGTTATCTGGTTCTTCTATTGCCAGTTACCCAACACATGCATGCATGCACATGTATGTGGCGTGTTTAACCAAAAGGATATACATTTTTACCATGTCCCATGAAGAGCTGAAGGAGTGGCCTTCTCCTGTTAGTGCTGGGAATTTGGAAACATTACTGTCTATCTGAATGTTACCGTCACAATGTAATCCCTGTATGCTTACTTCTCAATGGAATCACAGAAGGGGCTTACTGTTGCTGATTGAATAGAGTACACCCTGTTCACTATTACTACCCTTTGAAATGCAGTCTTGGGAACATCTAAATTTATCTCAAAAATGATTTTGTTGCTTCTAAAATGGGTGGGAAATCCCTCATATTTCCCTAGGGTATAAAGTCACTCAACCATAACAAAATAGTTGACCACTGGGACACAACACAACACTTGAAATTAGTATTTAGATTTTATTAGAACACATGAGTGCACATTTTCCATTCTCACAAAGCACTGGAATAAAATGAGCTGCTCATGGCCTGGAATGCAGAGTCAATGGACAGATAAAGGCAGAAATGCATGTGGCATTGCTTGCCAAGACCAATCCCAATTCCCTACGCAGATGGGAAAAGGATGGTGTGACAAAACCTTTCACTTCTTCAATCCTGCATTCTGACCTCATACATTTTCATGCAGTAGCTCAAAGTTTAAACATTGTTTAAACGTTTCATTTATTTTTCCTCCCCTGTTACCAATACTCTGGTGTGCTGTTCTCCTATAGTATGCAGACAATTTGCACAAAACCTCAACTTCAAGCTTGCCAATTAAAGCTCCTTTGCATCAATGCTTGACATTGACATTGATATCAAAGGAAAAGAACATCAAATCATATCTGTATTCTCCCACACAATAGAAAAGCTCTACAGCTGCTTCTCCACAACAGGTCCATGGAACAAAGATAATAGACGTCCAAAGCACCTCATTACATGTAAAACTGTGTCTGTAAGATACCCAGAGTGTGTGTGTGCGTGTGTGTGTCTGTGCGTGTGTGTGCGTGTGTGTGCTTGTGCGTGCGTGTGCGTGTGTGTGCTTGTGCGTGTGTGTGTCTGTGCGTGTGTGTGTCTGTGCGTGTGTGTGCGTGTGTGTGCTTGTGCGTGCGTGTGTGGTTTTACTGCACAGTTATGTCCTTGAGGCAGGTGTATTTTAATAATCTGGAAAATGAGTGAATCAAAAGCACGAAGAAGAACTGGGCCATGCAGCTGCTTATGGCCTTGCACAACAATGTCAACAGTCGTAACCTAAACAGCAGTGGACGATAAATCTGCCGTGCACACAATACTCACACGGTATCCTGCCGGTTGTCAGACAGTTGTCTGGCTAAGTGCGTGAATGAGATAATCAAAGGTAATTGATGCTGTTTCACATGAACTAAAGCTGTCTAAGAGAGATCTAATGTATCACACTGCCATGTGAGATTTAAAGGGGAAGAGGGTTTTAAAGGAGAAGGAGGGTCGACGTGGGCTGATTTGTGTCAGAGGAAGCTTGGAGAGCAGTTTAAGGTGTTCTCTCATGTCACTTAAGGCTCCTGGTAAATACTATAGCATGCAGGTCCAACAGAGCGATTTAACTTTGATCAAAGCAGCAGGCAGGGATTTCAGACCATGGAGCTGCTGATGCTACAGTACCACACTTGACCAAAGCCCAATTAAGTCTTGTCTTCTATGACTGTCTGTTAGTCTGTCAGTCTGTCAGTCTGTCCATCTGTTTGTCTGTGCCTCTCCTTTCTGTGTACCTTTCTCTCTCTCCCTCCCTCTCTATTTTCCGTCTGCTTCTTAATCTGGGTGTGATTTATTAGTCATCCCAGAGTGGTGCCAAACAACACCTTTTATGGCCAACTTCACACGCCAACAAACAGCCTAGGGAGTTGGACGACATTGTGGAAGAGTACGTGAAAAATTGGAACAAGCCATTGTTTCATTTGTGTGGGCTGATCTCATTTGGATGTAAATGTGGCACAAGCTCCCTGTGGCTGTAACCCTCACCTTGTGCTGCTTTCTGCTAATATATCAATCAAGCAACTCTAAATCTAAATGGTATTTTTCTATTTGATAATAACAAGAGATAATGGATGCTATCCAAAAGTAATATCTTAAGACAGGAGGGTCATTTAGTAAAAGCTACTTTTACAATGATGGATGATGAGACTTATGTATAGCTGTCTGTGGACCAGGAGAGGATGTTATCAGGGTTGTGATCCTATGAAAGGCTTTCTTGAATTGAACAAGTCACAGTAGATGTGTGTGCACGTTAAAAAGTGTGCGTTCTTGAAAATGCTTATTTGCATGCACATGTGTATTATGCATGCATGTGTGTGTGCATGTGTAAGGGTGTGTGTGTGTGTGTGTGTGTGTACAGTCTCTTTCAGGGAATCACCCTGTCAGATTTACTAAGTGAACACAAACTGGAACTAACATACATTTGCTTCCCCCAGTGGCTATATTGCGCATCTCACACACTTCGGAATTTGAACATCTGTTTGAACACTGCTCTATGCTCTCTAAGCTGCACCTTCCTGCCCAGATACCTGTAGCTTCAGTTACTCCTCAACTCAGTCTGTCAACCTGTATTTACTGTGTCCACCACGAGAGGGCAGACCAGTTTACTCATAAATCAAATTCATTATGTATAACTCTCGCCCGGTGTAGATATAATGCAATGATTTTTCTCACTGTGCTGTTCTATTATTCATGTTTCTTTATGAACTTGTTAAAATATACCCGACAGCCATCTGAAATATCACAGATTGACATTCTAGGCCAATAATATGACTTTGAAATATCATTAAAGTAATGACTGGTGATAAAAGACTCAGTTGTGAGATATTGCTATTTTATTTCATTGGAAGAGAGGAAGAGCAAAGTTGGCTTAGTGCAAAGAAACACATTCTCATTGACTTAAAATCTTGGTTTTGAAAGTTAATTCCCTGCCTTATAACTTTTCACATGGACACACGGTAGTCCTCTGTTGTATTTACATTTAGTCATTTAGCAAGCACTCCTATCCAGAGCGACTTACAGTTAGTACAGCGACATTCCCCCGAGGTAAGTAGGGTGAAGTGCCTTGCCCAAGGAACGTCATTTTCCAAGATCAGGAATCGAACCAGCGACCTCCGGATTACTAGCCCAATTCCCTAACCGCTCAGCCACTTGACTCTGCATTTGTTTGGGGCAGTGTGGAGACTGCATAGGAATGCAGGCATACAATAGACAATATTTTTTTAGACCGAAGAACAGCTTGAGAAGCGACATTAAGATGTATCTATATTGATGATGAAGATGTCTTGTAATGTGATTGTTCTGTCTAGGACTTTGTTGAATATTGATGCAAAGGAATAGAATGACAGCTAGTGTTGTTACAAAGAGACACATCATAAATGTTTCAACACTGTTTTCACACTCCCTGGATTCATATTGCATGGATATCTCATTCTCTGGGTTTGAGAGACAGTCTGATTACTCTGCAACAAGAGAATTGTTGATGAAAGACTTTTCTTGTATCATTGTTGATAAAGTAGCCTGGGAAAACCGAAAGGGAGAGAAGTGAAGAGAAAAGACTAGACCAAACAATTTCCTAGGATTGTATTCCCAACACACACTCCAGAGAAAGCTCATTGTCTGCCTGAAAACCCAGCATCTCGTTTCAGTGTGGGTCAGACAGGGAGCAGTGAGTAGCTTCAAGCAGATGTCAACGTGTGGTCCCTCGGCCGTGTGACTCCCAGTTAGAAACCCCTCTGATCACAGGAGTTTACCATCTTCCTGCTCATAACACGGACAGAGATTGAGTGTCTCAACTTGTGACCTCCTAAGTGTTGATGGCAGAGAGAGATGTTCAGGACTTGACACAGTGGCCGCATGCAGAGTTCAGTTCCATAAATGAAGCAGAAGAGGTGTTCTTCTCCTCAGAAGGCTGTATGTGGTTTGACAGCCTTAGGCAGAGAGAGTGTTCGCTCAATAGAATGGTCTGTTCGGTATCTAATCAAGGGGAAGAACATTCATCTCGACTGGGGATGGCAGAATTTTATCTCAGGAACTCCTCTCACACCTCCATCAAAAGAGACTTCTTAGTATTACGTAAGCTCACGACAAAGAGAAAAAACGAATAAGATGAGAATCCTTTTTACCATTGAAAACTAGATTGATAGCTACAGCAGTTTAGATAAAAGTACAGAAACAGTCTTTACATGCTTGGAGAATCACATAAGACAACATCAGATGAGTAACCATATTCTGTTTCTTTTGAATCGTTTAAAATGTTGAACTTTGGATCATAGTAATAGTTTAAAGAAAATGGTTATCAGCATGTTAAACTCTTTGTTCAATGAACAATAACACATGTTGTACATTCCCTTCTCGGTCTGTGACAGAGTAGCTTCTCTTTTTGTTTCTTTCTTGACGAACATCTCTTTGAATTATTAAATGTTGATCCGGAGCAAGTTACTCCCTGGGTACTGTAGTCCCTTAGGTGAGACAGTGTAGTCCAAAACTTTCCATATCCCCATATCAAACGTTGTCGTTCAGTCCAGTTAAATGCATCTGGTCCAGCCAACACGTATGCCCTGGCAAACTATTTAAATGGCTGTGTATATGTAAACCAAAATGATCACAAGTAGATTGAGTATTGTCCCAATTATTCCCAATGCAGCTAGTATGAATTCTTCTTTACTTTCCCCCTTTAAAAGTCCAAGATCTCTGTTCTGGATGAATCTATCCACCATTTTAGACACACGCTTCTTCTTTTGGCCAGTCTGCAAATAAAACAACAGACATGAATATGTGACTGGTAACTTATGTTACAGAAGCAAATACAACACATGGTCTTAGACATTGTAACCCTCCAGTTCTACAGTACACTTAAAGTTGCATACCAGTAAATATTTTCGAGAAAGGAGAGATTTTCGTATGATTACTTTCCTCATGTTTCGGCACGACTGTTTTAAATGTATGTGAAGTTAGCTTACCTTTGTCCCCTCACACATGTGCAAACAAACCGACACACATTTTAGAAATGTCCTCTGTCAATACAACGTAATCATTACACAGAAAGCACCGGACAGCAAGATGTTGCAGATTGCTCAATGTGTGCTACAAGACTGTGGCTGAATTTTCAAGATCAGATGAGAACAGCTCTTACCTCAGGAAGCATCCGGAGGATTGACGCACTGAACTATGAGCTATGAAAAACTATGAAAGTCTGCCTGTGAGAGATGCAACTGTATCATAACCCAAGATGTTGCCTCATCAAAGGCTCATGCCTGGAGGAGGTTAGGAGTTGTGATGGAGGGATGAGGAAAGGGGAAAGGTGGGAAAATGTGTTAGGACATGAGATGAATCGATTGCTGAAGAAAAATATTGGAATACAGAGTGAAAAAATGTTGTGAGGATGAGAATAGGAGCAGACAAATAGGTGTGGCTATCTTCATAGGTTCCAGGTGTGGACATCTTCCTTAGCTTCACTGAGGCCATGCCACCACACTCTGTTGTGTCCTGGTTCAAAAAACAGTCTGGGTGAAGCTTTATGTGTGTTGAATGAAGGATACATTTATAGTCCTCAGGATCCAGCCTGCTTTTTATCAAGTAATGTGCCAGGGGTTTCTGTTGTTTACTGAAAGGAAATAAAAACCCAGGAATCAACTCTCATGGTCTGGGCATTTGCATTTCTTTCACCACACCAAACCTTCTTCTCACTCCGTTTTCTAATGAGAAGCTTCAGGCACAGAAGGAGTCGTTTATTCTGCCACAGAGGTGTCTGTGGAGATCTGAGGACCCTGGGAAGGATTCGGTTCTATCTGAATGTAAGACAGCGTCTCGGCTACCTCCTCCTACACTTGTTGACTGACCTGATTTTTTCTTTTTTCTTTGAGTTGGGTCCATGTGGAAAAGCATAGGGAAGCAAACTGTTGTTGCTTGGCAACCAACCACTAGAATACACACTCTGCTGGGCAGGAGTGTTAATTTCAGCTTTTTTTCTCCCTCTCTTTGTACATAAGGTTGAAATGGAAGGTCAGAACTGCAGCCTTTGTGGACCGTGTGTTGAGATCATCAACACAGAGGTCACTAAACAAATGCTAAGAGAAAACATTTTGCAATCTCATTAACTGGGAGGTTTACTGTATTTAGTCTACTCATAGATGTGGGTACATGTTCTTGATGTATGTGGTAACAACACTTGGATAACAATGCAAAACTGTTGTTTTTGTTGCACTACAGAGCATGTATTGTCCAGTACAGTACATGTTGTGTGCTGGGCGTCTTTTAAACATCAACTACACTTCTTCTCCTCTTTATTTAGAAACATGAGAATGGGCTATTGCTGCACACTCAATGTCAACCTTACAGAATCTTTTTATCCTTATTTTGACAACAATTTGCATGAAAAAAACGATTTTCCTCTTATAGCTCTCAAAAATATTTCTTCCTAAGAATTTACTGTATTGCCATATATACATACAAATGATTCAATCATAGTCTTAGCAAATTAATTGATGATATTCATCGCACATCTCACAGTCAATAATTCATGATCTCTGTGTATTGCTGTTAACACAATTGTACACAGTGCAGTGGATAGGTATTGTGATGCTGTGTTATCCTATTGCTGTTATGAAGTTCAAATCCTCTGAAAAAAAGACAATTTTCACTCCTACCAAACAATACTGGAGTTTACAGACACCATAACACTGACATAAAAAAACACAATGTAGTCAAGGGATTTAAATATATGAGTATAATGCGTCATCTAAATGTTTGTGCTCAGCCAGTATTTCGCAGCACCATCTAGTGTTTATTGAATACAACTGCTACTCTACTAGTAAAATAAGATCCTTTGCCTAGAATTTAAAGGTGTTTGTTGCTGATGAGTAAAATATGTACAGATAGATCCCCCCCCAAGTGGGAAATAGTTACATTGACCCATGACATTCAAAAGAGTCCAATATACAATAGAGAGGTAAGAGTAAGCACAGAATCCCCTCAAAGAGTCAGCAAAGTGGGGGAGAAGAGAGGACACAGACCCCCATCATCCAGAGACATGGCACTGTTGGTGGGATGGAGCTTGGAGAGCGTGTGTTTGGAGAGGGTGCCTTCCCTGGGCGAGGCCCCGTCTCTCGCTTGTCCTCCTAGGCTGGGGTGGGGAATCATGGGGCTGGAGAGATCCATGACCTGGCCTGGGCTGCAGTCAGCCAGGCGGGAGCTGCTGAAACAGTCCACACTGGGACAGTACTCCCCAGCATGGTGGTTATGGTGGTAGGGGGAATCATCGGTGGAGTGTTTGTGTTGCAGGGAGTATGCCTGCATCTCTTCTGCAGGCTCCTGTTTCACCCTCGGGGGGCTGTGGGGGTGGGGTGAGGCCTCTGAGGGGAGCGTGGTCATGGGTGGAGGAGTGGCTGATGGGGCCTGAGGCTGGTCGTCACAGAGGAGCCGGCACTCAGAGGTGTGGGACACCAGCATGAGCTCCAGCTTGTGTCGCTCCTCCTGGAGTTTGTCCACTTGGCTCTGGAGGCCAGCCTGCTCCCGCTCCAGCTCCTCCGTCTCCTTAGGACCACACAGAGAGCGCAAACCATCAACTAAAACATCCATTGTTCTTGAAGCATATATAGAGAGATTGAATCAAAACTGATTTTGACTGTGATTGGCATCTGCATTGACTTTTAAAGGTAGTTTGCCTATTCTTAGCAGAGTGATCATTTCTATTTTATGCTATTTTGCTTACTTCTTGGAGTTGGTCGGTCAGCTCTCTCCTTCGGTTGCGACACTTTGCAGCGGCCAGCTTGTTCCTCTCTCGCCTAAGTCTCCTCTTTTCCTCCTCATCTGGGTCGAGCTGGAAACCAAGCAACAGATTAGGAAAAAACAAATAACTTTGCATTAAAACATGCATCATAACTATCCATTGCTTGAGAACGGACAGTAAGTGTTGAGCTGAATTTCTTACCTGATGATGGTGTCTGCTTCGTCTGTGTGTGTTGCCGACAGTCCGGATGACCCCCTGGCGCGAGTGCCTCAGGGGTCCTACATTGTGCCTGTCCAGTGATTCGTAGGGGTGAGGACGCAGGCATGACCCTGGCATGGATGCTAGGACTGCAGGCTGAACCATCCACTGCAGCTCCTGACTGGAGGTGATGGCATTGATGGTGGGGATGAACGGACTGCTGGATATCTGCATTTTCACAGGAATCTATTGACAAAAGGTTAAGAAAGGGTTAAGAACTGGACACCGTTTTCGCACCTAATAAAACGAGACAATTGCAACGCATGCATTAAAATAGGCGGGGGAGATTTACATTTATTAAATAAAGAGTGGTCTTGTCCTAATATAGGGTGGGAAAATGTGTCCTACAAGAAAAGACAGATCGGCGCACAGTACCTGTTCGGCTTTCGAGGGGTTCCAACTGTTGATGGCGTTGGGGGAGTGCTCGAGCAAATCCATCTTCGAATTCCGACAGGTGTCAGTTAGAACAGAAAAGTCCTGATGCATGTTTGGTTGAACGTTTATTGACTGTAGAAATCCGTTCAGTAGCTGATCTTTAACCATTTGTCTCAACTAAACTATTTGGACAAAGTGGGAGGCTGTTAATGGTGAACCTAAATGTTTTTTTTATCGTAAATCAGCGTAAATCAACTTAAATAGACGATTCGCTCGCCCAACTTTCGTTATCTCTGCAACAGAGGGTTCAGTCGTTTTAGCCGCGTCTATAATTACAATGTTATTCGCATATGTTTTGAAGGAAAATAGACAAGATTTTTCTCCGTTGATTTTTATTCTACGGCAGCTCACCCCTTCAAGATGCAATGGCTCGCGCAAGTCAAATAGGCGCATCAGGAAATCACTTGTTTTACTTCTGGTTTAAAACAATTACAAATGATAGAAAAAACATCTGGCAACCATTCTCTCTGTTACCGGCAAACCGAAATGAAATTTACTGATTGCATCGTATCGAATTAAGAGACTTTATAAACGCTTTACCTCGTCCGCTGACGCATGCATCCAAAAAAGGACAATTGCGTCAGAGCTGAAATGTGTGGGTTACCTTGGTTTAGATGACGTCCGGAGAGGAGGGTTTCCGTCCAGCGGTGATGAGACTACGGTTGCTACAGATAAAAGCTTATTTTTTTCTGAAAACAGGAAACGATGAATTAGTTGTTAAAGAAGAACACTGAATCTGCCGGTTTTGAAATCTGTAATGAATAGACGATCAATGGAATGGAACAAGTAGCAGTTTTATTCCAGAGCTTTGAAATAACTATTTAAAGAACGGATGTCTCTGGAATTGTAGCCGGCCAAAATACAAACTCTTTATGGAATGTTTTGAACAACGTAGCCTAATCATTACTGAAATTTAAACAATGCATTATTATTTTGAATACTTAAGTGTTAAGTCAGTTGAGCCCTTTCACACGAACCGAGGTAACGTGTCGGAATGACTAAAAACATTCTAAACGCGTTTAGACCAACACCTTGCCACAGCATGATTTCTTTCTTGATTGCTCTGTGTTTACGTAATGTATCACTGTAATAGATGTCCTACACCAAGTCAGTCAATGGTGAACGATCACATCATTAGTAGGCTGAACTGTTCAGTCGGGCTCTAGGCTGTGGAACGTGGGCCGCCCAGCTTCAGATTCTCTGCCCACGCTGTGCCCCTCCAGATCAAGACATGGATCTTTGATACGGCGCTCTTCAACCTTCCAGCGTACATCAGTTGCATTTGTGTTGTTACCAGAGGAAGCTGTGGTAATCTTCCCCTCGCCATATCTACTTTTAATGATTTTCCTTTCTGACTGCACACAACATGTGCAACACACATGCTCTTTCTGTAAGTGACTCTTGCGAAGTTCTGTGTATTGTTGTGAACAAATGTACAGGTGAATGCATATCTGTATTTGTGTGTGTTAGAGTGTGTGTGTGTGTGTTGGTCACTGGTCACTTTATGGTCACTGGTCACTGAACTCTCTGATCACGTCTGTTCTTCTTTGTCTGTGATAAACACTTCTCTCCTCAGAAGTACTACAATGGAAGGGTACAGAGTGTTCCTTCAGTGTTACCACCCCCAGGTCATGCTGCCTACAGAACATGGATTATCATTATTAAAGCCCAAATGGCAGGCTGAACTCAGAGCTGGCCACCACACCTGCCTCTGTGTTTAGGAAGAGCACCATGTTCCCTGTGTCCCCACCACACCTGCCTCTGTGTTTAGGAAGAGCACCATGTTCCCTGTGTCCCCACCACACCTGCCTCTGTGTTTAGGAAGAGCACCATGTTCCCTGTGCCCCCACCACACCTGCCTCTGTGTTTAGGAAGAGCACCATGTTCCCTGTGTCCCCACCACACCTGCCTCTGTGTTTAGGAAGAGCACCATGTTCCCTGTGTCCCCACCACACCTGCCTCTGTGTTTAGGAAGAGCACCATGTTCCCTGTGTCCCCACCACACCTGCCTCTGTGTTTAGGAAGAGCACCATGTTCCCTGTGTCCCCACCACACCTGCCTCTGTGTTTAGGAAGAGCACCATGTTCCCTGTGTCCCCACCACACCTGCCTCTGTGTTTAGGAAGAGCACCATGTTCCCTGTGTCCCCACCACACCTGCCTCTGTGTTTAGGAAGAGCACCATGTTCCCTGTGTCCCCACCACACCTGCCTCTGTGTTTAGGAAGAGCACCATGTTCCCTGTGTCCCCACCACACCTGCCTCTGTGTTTAGGAAGAGCACCATGTTCCCTGTGTCCCCACCACACCTGCCTCTGTGTTTAGGAAGAGCACCATGTTCCCTGTGTCCCCACCACACCTGCCTCTGTGTTTAGGAAGAGCACCATGTTCCCTGTGTCCCCACCACACCTGCCTCTGTGTTTAGGAAGAGCACCATGTTCCCTGTGTCCCCACCACACCTGCCTCTGTGTTTAGGAAGAGCACCATGTTCCCTGTGTCCCCACCACACCTGCCTCTGTGTTTAGGAAGAGCACCATGTTCCCTGTGTCCCCACCACACCTGCCTCTGTGTTTAGGAAGAGCACCATGTTCCCTGTGTCCCCACCACACCTGCCTCTGTGTTTAGGAAGAGCACCATGTTCCCTGTGTCCCCACCACACCTGCCTCTGTGTTTAGGAAGAGCACCATGTTCCCTGTGTCCCCACCACACCTGCCTCTGTGTTTAGGAAGAGCACCATGTTCCCTGTGTCCCCACCACACCTGCCTCTGTGTTTAGGAAGAGCACCATGTTCCCTGTGTCCCCACCACACCTGCCTCTGTGTTTAGGAAGAGCACCATGTTCCCTGTGTCCCCACCACACCTGCCTCTGTGTTTAGGAAGAGCACCATGTTCCCTGTGTCCCCACCACACCTGCCTCTGTGTTTAGGAAGAGCACCATGTTCCCTGTGTCCCCACCACACCTGCCTCTGTGTTTAGGAAGAGCACCATGCTCCCTGTGTCCCCACCACAGGCCTATGCAGAGCCAGCCAACCGTGTCACACATCATTAACACAGCATATGCTCTCCTCCTACACTACACAGGTTCACATCTGTGTTTAGCCAGGGTTGTGAATGTCTTCAAATGTAGAAGACTGATACAACTGATCCATAGTTATGTGATTGTGAGGCATGCATTATTTATTATATTGTCCAGGGCTCTCTTCCCAATACTGTTTTCACCTTGAAATTATTGTTTTGTCAATCAACCATCTGAATATTAGACTCAGGTGTGAGACATATAAGGTTGGGTGGAGCAGCTCTACATGTTCATGGTTTAACACTTTCAGCCATTTTGATATAATTTCAAGATGTTTCCCTGATGATAATCTGAGGAGAACCCATCCAAAAATAAAAAATAAGTTAGTCTTCATGGTATCAGTATTTAATTAATTTGAAAACGTTTTTAGTTTGAAATGACCATTACTTTGACACAATCTGCCTGACCCTCAACAGTCCTTCTTTTGTATATTTTAACATGTTGACATCAATGTCCCTTTAAAATAAAATGTTTATATGAAATTGGGATATATATTCATGTTTATTTCTCGTTATCTATTTTTCACCCCTCTGTGTTCTTCTGTTTTTCCCTCCATCATGTCTCTGGCCTCTGGATTGTTGATGTTTCTCATGTTGTGACGTTAGTAGCGGGAAACAGTGGAGACGGGAGGGAGGGAGGGTGGAATAGGAAGAGAAAGAGGAAGCGAGAGTAGGCGTTAGTGATAAAAAAAACAACCAACCATCAGAATAAAGGAACGAGTGAGGAGTGGGAGAGTGGGAGCGAGCCAGAGGAAAGAAAACGAGAGGGAGTGTGGGAGCTGGAGTGGTACTTGGAAAGCTTTTTCACATTGTTCTTTCTCTGTACTGTTGCTCTTCAAAAAATACTGTATATATGAAAATAATTATAATATTCTGAGGTAGGCTACTCATGGAGCTTCTCCTGTGTCTGGAGCTATATATAGGGTTTTCAACCACTTCCTGCCTCTCTATTGCCTTAGCCTATCAATTCATTAATCGGAGACTGACGTAACACGTGACGGCATCACGAGCTGACTGTCACTAAGCAACCATAGCTGGCATGTCAATGATTTGGTTACCCAGCAACCATTAGTTCCCCCTACTCGACACCCACTTCCCCCTTGTAGTGAACCAAAATCTAGTAATGGATCCACCTAGCACTTTGCAATATGCTTTACTCTCTATCTCCAAATGCTTTATCTTACGCACACACATAGAAGCACACACCCACACTCACAAATGAATACACAAACACAAAAACACAATTCTTTGAAAACATTGCATCTATCCTGTTAAATTTGAGCAGCCTTGAGATCCAGGTAAATGCTCAAGTCTGCCACTCAATCACATTCCAGCAGCGCAAATGTGCACACAGTAACTGAGAATATGAAAATAATTTTTGCAGGTGTGCCTGACTGTAGTATCCCAGTTTATACATCACTCCATAAACCCTACTAAAATAACAATTGCAAATATACTGTAGAGTACAGTAAATATCTCATAAATGGGTTTGATGTTGTTGTGTCTGTGTGTGATTGTGTGTGTGATGAGCATCAGTTGCCATACCTCTGGTTAGTTATTTTCCTGATCTGTGGTTGTGATTGCTGTTACCACTAGATGGCAATATCCTTACAGAATGTTCAGAATAGTCTCATTGAAGTCTCGGGAGATTCACTAATGTCAACTGTGAAATCAATTTTCTGCTAGGATTTCATGCGATGACTGCAAAATGCAGTCAATAGACACCAGAACCCATTTTATTTTTGATATGTATAAATTCTCCAACTTCAGTGGGAAGGCAGACACACGTATCCGCACGTAATGAATGTACACACATGCATATATACCAAAAGGCAGGGTGAAAAAGGTGTCCAGCTCTAACTAACATCCAATTTAGAGATCCACAGACCAGGCTGATGGCTATGTGTTAGTTCCAAATGGAGGATCTTCACTTGACTGGTGCATTGCAGTACACAGTCTGGCCACCTTGAGGCAGCATGACTCTGCTCTTGCCCACCAGGAAGTCCTTGGCTCCTATGGCTGCTGGAGCCTGAGGGCATGGAGATAGCGGTGTTTTGAAGAACAGAACAGCTGAACAGCGGGCCCTGAGGCATGCTGCATCCGCTTTTGACACCAGGCAGACGTGTTCTCTGCAGATGGAACATTCACACACCCCTGTAAACCTCAAACCTTGCCGGGTCACGGTCAAGCACCGTTGCCCACTACGCCATCTGGTGGCAATGGGATGTTAGCCTGGTGGTGGCGATCCGACCTAGCAATTAATCTTGGCTCGGAGACACTGAACAGATGCAGATACCCCGGGCAGACAGAGGGGTAGGCTAATAGTTTAGATCTGTCTAAAGCAGCCCAATGGCCGTAGTTTGGGAGGCTGCAGATTTGGGTACATTTGGGGTTTCTCTCCCTGCCCCAGGTCTTGGGAACCAGCAGGGCTCATGCTGTGGGCTTGATCCGGTTCCAATCCCACTAATCTATGGGGACTGTGGGAAGAAAATATTTGTTAGGAGCTACAAGTAAAGCCACAGCATTGTTCATGCGTGTCAGTTGAAATGATGTGCCATCAGATAGATGAGAGGATGAGCACCAGGCAGAATACAGAGCAAATAGCTGTTCCGAAGTAGTCCAAAGTTCTTTTGCAGATAAAAGAAATGAACCCTCTAACAGATTACTTCCTCAGTGCCAGAAAGTCAGACTTTATGAGTACTCCTTCCCTGGGTGAATGGAGTCGGAAATGCTGGTCTTTAATGAGGAGTGATTAGTGCAAGTCAGCGGCAACCACAGAAAAGGCCTAAACAATGACACGCAGCGCTGTAAGACCTGCCGCCCATGGCTCCCTGCACTTTTACTGTTAATAAAGAGGAGGCACTGAGATTAAAGACATCAAATAAATCTTTGATAAGGGATTTTACCAGCCTGCCTGAGCAATGGAAAATAGATCAAACGGAAGTCAGGTTTGCTTCCTGGGCTGCCCTGTATGTTTTCTTCTTCCAGTACAGATGTCTATCTCCACTTAGGCTTGTCTCGAAACAGCAGCAGCAGCAGCAGTGTTAGCTGGCTTGAGGATGCTTATTCTAACTCTTATGTAAGGCTACCAATGGACGGAGGAGTGAACTTTCTCTTTGGGCTCATTAGTTGTAATCTTAGGGGGCGGTAGGAGCAGTGATTCTGGCCACCTATGGTGCCGTCGTGTGTTTTGGGTCTGACTCAGCCCTTGATGTCTAAATTAGTTTAATTAGCCGACTAATTGGCGGAATCTCACGGCTCAGTCTCTCCGGATTCTCAGCTCAGTCTTGGTTGACTACCTTGAATCAATACCTTACTGTAACTCAGATCAATGTTAAGGAAGGGGCAGCCAGTAAATGTTAATACTTTGTGCTGATATTTTAAGTAATACCATAGGCCTTACAGTCTTTTTGAGGAAGGAGGGAAAGCAGAACAGCGGTAGTCAGTCAGTATGGAATTAATATCAATTTAACAATTTTCCTCTATTCCTTTAGTGTTCCCCCCATTACACACTGCTGGCTTGTTAATTCAAAGGCAGGTGTAGGGAGAAATTCATGTCATCTCTCCAGACAGATGCTAGCGGTTTCTGCCTTGGTTCCCTGGGGCTAGACACACTGCAAAGAGAGAGGAGGACTCCTGAAGCGTATCCAGCCTGTTCTGTCAGTTATCTCTCTCCCATAGCCCACGCCTGACACTCCATTCATCTCCACTGCTGTGTGGGGAGGGAGAGGAGGAGACTGCTGGTTAACACAACGGCTGTCTCAGATAGCGTTAATACTTGGCTGTCCTGTTGCCAACAGGCCTGTAAGATACTCATTGGCCACACCATCCCATAACTATAGTGGGGGTCAGATGGCTGAGCGGTTAGGGAGTCGGGCTATTAATCAGAAAGTTGTTGGTTTGATTCCCGGCCGTGCAAAATTACGTTGTGTCCTTGGGCAAGGCACTTCACCCTACTTGCCTCTGGGAAAATGTCCCTGTACTTAAGTCGCTCTGGATAGGCACGTCTGCTAAATGACTAAAGGTACTGTTCACAAAGCTCTGCCTTAAAACAGCATCCCTACCTATTGTGGCTCATTACTCTTCTGCATTTTACTCCTGGGATCCGGAGGCACAGGTGCTTTGATCAAGGGCACAGCACAGCAAGGCCTTAGATAGAGCTGATTCCTGGCCTTCATCCCTGCACCTCCCCGTTCCTAATTTCCCCCTGTCCTCAGGCGCACATGTGCATCAGACAAGCGCAAAAACACAGGTCAAAGCATGCACGAGCACGGACACACATGAAGACTGACACACTCACACAGATGTTAGCCTCCCACAGCTAAAGTACATGGTCCTGTGTGCCGCTAAACCCACCTTAGCCTAACCTATAGAACTAGGAATCACTTGCAGCCTGAGGAGGTGTCGCCAGTGTCAAGAACATGAGTTAGCAGAGGAATCCCACCGTTAAGAGACAACACGTTCCTCCTATGACACCACCACCATTCCTGTAGTTGGCTGTATAAGAAACCATGCCAAAGGTCTTGTCTTGTAGGTCCATATGTCATTTCTTTTGTAGAAGCAGCTGGCTCCCAGTAGCCATGGATGGTTGCGGAGCCCAGCACCATGATGTTTCTGCCAGGTAGCTCCCCGACTGTAATCATCATTAGTTTCCCCCATTAAGAATCCATCTGTGATGGCTATCGATTGGATACCAGGTGAAGCATGCACTGCCATACTCGGGGGCAGTGTCTGTGACAAAACAAAGGTGTCTTGGCTTCACAGAGATATAATTAATATGTTATTATGGTTTGTTGTTGTATCTTCACCTTACGCTATTAGTAGGACCGGTGGTGGATGCGTTCTTTAAAGCCATTAAAGCCGTCCTCTTTGTCAAAATGAAAATCGATGGTCCGTCTGGAAAAAAACAACTGTTTGTTTTGTCACTGTGGTAACTTTAGTCTCAGGAACCCACCACAAATGGTGTAGTGTGCTGGAGTTACTTGACTAAAGTGAGAATTATCGAGCGTGAAGTGAGTGACTCACTCTGGGACTGTGTCAGCTGGAACACTAGTGGTGGCCATATGGAGGGCTGGTTGGTAATATACATTCCCGAGTGTACTTTAAACCCATTGCTCATAAGTGTATCAGGGCTTCCAGCACGCATCTGCTGTCTTGTAAGTTTTTTACAGTTTTGAATTAATAACCATTTGTGTGATTCATAACATCTTCTTGGGCCAAAGCTAAATACAAGCTTTCCAGTTGAGTGACTGATAATTTGTCACTTATTTTGCTGCAAATTAGACGTAAGATTTAGAGACCGCCCCCCATGGCCATTAAGTGACCATAACAAATTGTATTTGCTCAAATCAACGTCACGCGGTACTGTAACTGGATCAGACAGCCATGTAGCCATAAACCCCCTGACACCATGTTTACCTACAGTACACAATAGAGCATGCTGACAGTACACAGTGTCCTACCAAGTCATTGACAAAAGACTAGCCCAGAGAGAGTGTGCCGTGAGTACATTTTCAGCACCTGTCCCCGTTAAAGATGTCATGGTAGAGTCTCTGTCCGTCCCTACCCACAGGATGCTGCAGAAAATCAGGGAGGCAGCTCAGGAAGCCGTGACTGTGAATCCTAATGGGCCTCAGTTACTTTGCCCCCCTGCCTACTTACCCCCCAGCCCGTCTGTCTGCCTGATTGACAGGATGAGGCATCATTACCCTACTGATCCTACTGGCCTCCCACCCCTCTGCTTCACTCTATTGGACAGGGAATTGAGCATGGGATTTGGTCCCGGAGGGGGTATGGAGGATTGAATATCCACATACTGCTTTTACCAAATCCGACGAGCAATCCTTTTGATTTGATTAAAGATGAGCCACATGCTCAAAGGGAAATGTAAAACAAGGCTGTTTCATCAACATACAGTATGTTTGTGGTGTGGTAGACTCTCTAAACAGACTTTCTGCACTTGCTGCACACAGACCTCCAGCAGCTTCCCTGTGACGGGTTTGTAGGAAGTGATGAAGTGACTTCCTCTGAAAGCAGCGTTTGTCTCCCATTACTGCACTTGCCACAGGACGCAGCGGTAGGATCCAGTTAACGTTGAGAAATGAGGATGCTATGCGAGGGTCTTGCTATCTGATTTGGAGACTGAAGAGTAAATATGTTGCAGGCAGAAAAGACAGAGAAGGTTCATGGGATTTTTGGAGCCAACAGTAGTAGTGTGTATGGATGTAGCTCACGTATACTGATGAGAAGAGGCACCCGAAGCAAAGTGTCCTTATTTTTCATATTTAGTTCTTCTCCTCAACTCTTTTAGTAACTGGAGGATTTGGTTTTGCTCATTATTTGAAAGGATGTTTTCTTTTCTGCTTAGTTTGCAGTTAAAGCCAAGGGAAGACCTTATACACAACTTTTCTGTTCAAGCACCCAGAGTCGTTTTCTACCTCAGAGGGCTTCCGCATTTGATATGTCAGGGTTTTATATCTTCCATGAAGGTTGCTGTCATCCTGTCAGTGGATTAGAAAAAAACATCACTTTGTCATACACGTTCTGGGATTTTGTGGTTGAGACAGTTCGGAAGATAACAAGGCCTCGGCTGCCAACATATATTCCAAAGCACACGGATAAAATAAGTCAGGGGGATTAAATCTAGTTCGGAGCTTGGTCAGGAGCTCCCACTTCAGGTCACAAGGTTTTGTATTCAAGCTTTGACTAGGAAAAGGATGGTGTTGTTGGATAAAGTCTTCTGCTCCAACTGACCCTCTGTTTGCTGTCTGTGACCATCTATGGAGGAGGGGATCTCTCACTGAATGTGGGCACACACAATGCCCTCTGTGCCTTTGCTTGTAAAAAGGACTAGAAAAATACATTTGACTTGATTAGATTTATCATTTTCGCTGTGTTAAATAAACATCACAATTGTGCCAGGCATAAAACCTACAGCTGTATCCTAATCTTGTACAGTATAATATGTTGGGGGAGACATGGGGACATGGGGGTGGACATGCTGTTTTTTGAATGCAAACCCTAGTAGTCTGTAGGACAGAGGAGGGGGGGAGAGAAACAGCGAAGGAGATTAAAACAATTGAAATTGTAACCTAGTCTTTTGCAATCTCTTCAATGTCTCCTCCACTCACAAAATGCAGATCTCATTCTCTTTCTGCAGGGCCTCAAGTACAGACCCAGCTAATTGATGCAGTGGATAGGTGAAGCTGATGCCATGTGCCAGGTCCTCCCACTCAATGTCCTGGGGCTACTACTACTGTAATACCGAATCCCATCTGGGAGGTCACTGAGGGACACACACACCCTCTCTCTGTCTTCGTGTGTTCTCATGAACTCCCAGAGGCATTGAAGAAAACTTCAGTGAGACAAGGTTGGATAAGGTTGTTTTCGAAACATCATGGAAAAGCCAGGGTTGTGCCGATACCTTTGTAAAGGTAATTGTAATCCCAGTAAACTTGTATGATTTCCAAGAGGGTTGTGTCCACTACTCACTCAGTTCTTTAATTAATGATGCTGAAAGTGGGATATGAAGCAAGCCGCTAGGACTCGAGGCATGTGCTGTGAGAGTCTGTTCTCATTTAGAGAACATCCAAATTCAAAGGTGGCTGTATGCCACAGGGCAACAGCCTAAATGACACATCCCATTTGTTCCTGTTTGTTTCACACTAAAGAGATTAAAACATAGTTTTGTCTCCCACACACCAGAGCTCTGTGGGTTGGACCCCATGGGGAAAGGTAGAGTGGAAGTTTGAATAGAAGATCCAAAGCTGGCCTGTCATTCACATTATACCATAATATGGATTTAACTCTGTTCTGGTGATTATCAGGTGATGGGGGATAAGCGTCTTTCAAATATCTTCCACGGATCAGACACTGTCATAAATCTGTAGTATGTTTCACCTTTCTTCAACGCTAATGAAGTCTAATCAGTGTTTCTCCGTCAAATATTTTTTTAAATATTCAAATAAAATGAATTCAGCCTTTGAGTAATCTATCTTGATGTCTGACACACTTGGACTGATGACTCTTGGCTTGGATCCATCCAATAAAGATAGATCAGTGATTAGCTAGTAAGTTAGCTTTTAAGGGGGATTCAACAGGGGCCTTGCTTGGTCTCCTGCTGATAAATCCCTCTGTGGCAGTCAGCTCCTCTGAGAGACTGAGTGTGAGTAAGAGAACATTAGCCTCTTAAACTACCTACGTGGGGCTTAATTACATCAATGCATCAAAAAGTAAATTCAGACAAATCTGGGAATCCAGTAGGGAGATGTAACACTGAAATAAATCACTTTTTGCTGGCTTTAGTGATGTGGGATATATTGTGAGGCAACATGCCAAAGATTTATTTCCCCAAAACTTTTTTGATGGTTTGTCTAATTATTTGTGCTCACAGCACATGTAGCCAACAGCTGTCCAGAGAGTGCTGGTAAAGAATATTCAGTTTTCTCTTGTGTTCTGTAACAACACACACACAAACACCATTCACATACACACATGCACACACAGCAACACCGCACGCACATAGAAAGTCTATGTCTTTGGCAGTTCCCCCAAATACCTTGAGGGAAGAGGAGGGGGGTGTCTGTACTTGGTCCTGTAAAGCATGTGAACACGTCTCAGAGAATGTCTGAGCAGACCTCTGCCTCCAACCTTCACTGACACATTGGCCAGAACAGCACTGTCCTGCCCTTGAGCCAGGTGATTCACCTCAAACACTCATGATAAAACATCCGCCAACAGTAATGAAAAATTCAAGCGTTGTAAATCGCACAGATGAGGAAAGTCTCTGAATAAATAATGATCTGGCAAGAGGCTGTAGCTTGTGTTGAGCAGGGAAGGGTGGACAGGGCTTACAAACCCTGTCTGTGCCACCAGGCCGCCTGCAGCGCCACTCTCTGTGTGATGAGCAAGGAGTTAGGGAAGACTTTGGAGACTCCCGCTGGCACCTCTCGGTTTTGCGCTTCTGAATAGCTCCACTCCAATGATCATGGATTACATTCAGTGCATTGTACGGCACATCAATCACCAGATGTTCCTGCACGCTTGCTAGGAGAGAGATTGGACCTCCACACTTTGGTAGACTGCAAAGCACAGAGGACAGGCACCACGCACGGCTGACTTGGAGCGATTGGCCAGGAGGCATGCGAAAAGACATGTGACTTCCGAGTTTCAGTGTGACAAGAAACATAACAGCTGGGAGAGAGACCCACAAGAGGAGAGGACAGAACATGTCACCTGGGCTTAGTGTCCACCAGGCTGGACTCAGGAGGTGCAGCAGCGAGCTCCTGTTCTTCTCCAGGGGAAATGTCATATTTTTTTAAAGGCCCAATCTAATATAAGCACAGACAGCTCAGACAGCCATAAAGAGGCTTCACACGATGAACATTATTGCAAGGGCAACCCCAAAAAAGTGAGAATTTAACAAGTGTAATCAGCCTCAATGGTACAAATCAATGGCTTCTCATTTGCCTGTGCTGCTAGCGTGAACAGTCAGAATGGATTTGCCATTCGCCACTGTGACCGTGCCCATATTTAATTCAAATCCATGCTGGAGGCTGGGGCTGAGGCTGGGGCTGAGGCTAAATCTGGGGCTGAGGCTAGGGCGGGCGCTGATGTGAAAGCTGAACGTTGGATGCTGACGTTGGGTGTCAGAGGCTGATGCTGGAGGCTGGAGGCTGGGGTGGTAGACTCAGGCTCAGGGTGCTTTAGGGTGTTTTTGTGGGGGAGATGAGGTGTCATGGAGGTGCATGTCGTGTGAAGACCAGGGGAGAGACATCTCAGAGGAGCTGATGGGGGTCTGGAAAGCAAGTCCAGGTCAATTAGGAACAAACTGTGACCGACAGTTTTTCCCCAGGCTGTCACGCAAGAGGAGGGTCCAAGACGCAGACGCCGCAGGGCTTGCTCTCCACCACACTCTCCACCTTTCAAGTCTTTTATATAGTCAGCTTTGCATCACCTGGAGAGAAAAAGTGTGTCTTGGGAGGGAGGTGTTTCGCTCATTATACTTCTATTACGTAATATTGACCTCTCACAAGCAGAATGGTGTTCCCTGCAGGGATTCAGTACTGCATCCGCTCTGTGTTAGCTATTCATAAATTCCAAGTATGAGGAGAGGGTCCTGCAAATTTGAATAGTTATTTGTATTCGCAACCACTTACTGTGTTTGCTGTGTGGGAAAATAAACAAAAAAGACAAGGCAATGGCAATCCACAGTTGGGGAGAATTTTGGTAAACATGCAGGGGCCCAGTGGGAAGTCTGGAAAATGTAAACAAGCTAACGAGCCTAAAATCCACTGCACAGCCCTTAACTAATATCTAGTTCCTCGTCTAATTGGTGCTCTGGCGTAGCCTACAGTTTTTGTTCCTTCTCTCAATTCTTTCAAAAGCAGAATCTAAAGAATACTATTTTGTATGATGGAGAAATGTGTTTATTTGTCACATAATAGTATTCCGCTCGTTTGGTGTGTCATTCAGGCAACCCACATTGTCCTGCTTCTGTTGGACGTGTCAGGTGCAGGTAGGTAGAAAGCAGAGATCCATACCTCAGCCTTGAGGCTTGCTGAAGGCTGCCAAATGGACCTCATGATCCTTTTTTCAGTTGAAACATGCATTGAAGCGTGCCACTAACAGATGTGTGGCCATGTTTGACTGAACAGACTCCACTGGGATGATTCATACTCATGCCAAAGCTATTGTTTTCAGAATGACATACTAAGACCAGGGACTGTTCATTGTATATTCACATTTCTACAGAGCTCTTCATGGGATGGTTGACATTGTACACGCAACAGTTCTAAACAAAGGTATTACAGCACAGTACAGAACATGATTGCCACAGGGGGATGGAGGTGAGGTGAATCATATAGTGTAAATATATCAGATATATCATCGCCTTGTGGAGGAAGAGAAAAGGTGAGAGAAGTCTGGAGGTGATGCAATAAGCAGTGGGGTGTGAAAAAAAGCAGAGCTGGTGTCTAACTGGCAACGGGTGACAAACGACTTATAAATATGCCTGGCTTCTCTCTCTCAGCTAATTGGTGCTGTGTCATGTATATTCATTTGCCTATCTTGAAGTGACGGCTCGTCAGTTCTGGAGATGCAAACTCTTACACACAAAACATTTGTAATTTTAAAGAACAAACATTGAATTTCTGTTGTAATGTTTGAACTGCTGATATTTTTCTTCAATGCAGTGTCTTTGTTTGGTATCACACAGTATATTTTTGTATCAGCCATTTTAAAAAACATTAGCAGATAACACTGTAACAAACAGTTATACAATACGTGATTGCTAATGTCTCTTTTCTTTTTGTATGTCCAACCGTTTAATAACGTTTTTAAATCAATGTAGATTTTTATGGTCATTATTGTGTTGCTTAAAGTTAAAACTCACGGTTACATGTACTGTAAACATATGAATAATTCAAATAAATAATACATTTCCCATGAATATTCATTTTGAACAACGGACCATCTGTGACACAATGATCTTGACAGTAAATCTTATGCACTTTGCCAGACATATTGGACTATAATGTGTTCTTCAGTGTGTGTTTTTGTGCATGTGTATTTGTATTTATCTGTGGATGTGAGTATGAAACAACTTCACCGCAAACTCTCACAAGTATGATTCAAGTGGTATGAATTACTCAGAGGGAACATTTAACACAGTGAAGGAATAAGCTGTATGAAGAGGGTTCATTCAGTTTATTTGAGAAATATTCGACTGGAAGGCCTGGAAAAGGGCATACCTGTGTGAAGGATGTATTTTGTTCCCTTGCTGACATTTCTTGGGTCAAGAAATGTCAGCTGCTTAGACCGTCTGCTCAGGCCTGTCACGCTTTGACAGGTTTTCGGGTCCACAACATTGTGTATAAACCAAAACTGGAGTTTCTTACCAAACCTCAAAAGGGACCCGTTAAATTGTACTAAGACCAAATGCATGAACCGAAACAGGTCAGTAACAAATCTAACCGCAGCCATACCAACGACAGCGTGGCTTGCGTTCATTTCCATTGAACTGAGGCAGCTGAGTTTGTTTGTCAGTTACATCTAGGCCAGTGCTCATCAAAAATGTATCTTGAACTGTTCAAGTGTGTCTGGTTGGAATGTTGGATACGTGGGCAGAACTTTAGATGTGGGTGCATTACTTTATTTCTTCTCCAATTCCCAGTTGAATTAGATCAGCTCATTTGACACTAGATTCATTGCATGTCAGATGCAGAAGCATTTGATCAGTCTGTCGTGTCAGGCTCCAGCTATAATCCTCCTGCTGTCTGACAATTGGGTCATATCTGGTCATAAATCTTAATAACTTAAGAAAGATATGTATCATCGATTCTTGTATTATTTCATAGTTTATCCCCAAGACAGGGTTTGTGTTAGGGCCTTAGTTTTTTTTACAATTAATTAGTCCACCTGACCTGTTGATCGTTAAAAAACATCAATGTACACATGCTTCTCTGAAGTTTTTATTAAATAAAGAGTTACCTTTATGTAAGCAGGAGGCCTGCATTGCATTTTCCTATAAAGTATTTATGTAGTAGAAGTATGTCAATTGTCAACCAATTACCCCCATTGTAGCTTACCTTTGGGGTTACATAATGTGTTTTCTCAGAACTCCGAATTCTCAGAATTTTCCCATGATCTATTCGAATTTCCTGCTGATGAACAATGCGAAGCAGCAAATATGGCTCATACAGCAGTTCCTTCACAACATTACCACTCTTTGAGAAATTGTGCACAATTGGTGTGCCAGACAACTCTAGAGAGTATATGTAATTTAGCACCTTCTGAGAACCGAGTTGGCAATGAAGATCAACAGAATGATCCCTGACTCTAATGACTGAGTACTCTGTCCTGACCTGACCGTTTTCTCGGTGTCTCTCTCTGTGAGGTGTCCTGACACGTTTGTGCCCGGACCTGCACTGGGGACCTGTCATCCAAGCAGCCAGATGGAGGAGGCTGAGTTAGCGCCTTCCCAACCCTGACAGCATGACAGGCTGAACGGAGACAAATGACCTGCAAAGACTGATGGGCCTGAGTCAGGCCCAGGTTGATGGGTTGCGACGGTCATGCCAGCCTACTCAGCAGTTTGGCGGCACAGGGGGGCAGAGGTGCCATCATGCCCAGGTGACCTGTCTGGCTGCCCACAAGTCTCACTACTGATCCCGGAACACGTCCTCAAACTTCGCTTCATACGTGCTGATCAGCGTGTGACAATATATAATACTATATAGTATATCAGTATCAAATACTTTGCATTTGTAGTCTTGATTGTGTGTATCGTCTGTTAATTTGCTGATGTTGAAGACGTTTTGCCTAGTAAAATGTAATTGAATGATACTAGAATGCATTGACATCACGGTCAATGGCCATTACACTGACTTGCAACATTTGGGTAGTCTCTCATGGTAGCAATATCAGCCCGACCATGGCTTTCTGAATATATGAACATACGACTTCAGTCACCTCCATTGGCTTGTCATCCATTAGACAAGGATGAGTCACTTACAATATGTGACCATCTAAAACCTTTGAGAGCCACATCTATTGAGGAATGACAATCAATAATATGGCCTTATTTACTGCAGCGGTTCATGGCAAGGTCAAGATGATGTGTAACATCAACACATGAGAACATAAAGTACATACTGCATCCTTTGATAGGACAGACTGCAATGCCAGTGCGTCGAACAATGTTGACTTATTGTGTCCTTTAACGTCAGTGTCACCTGGAAACAGCTGCACATGTTTACAGCCTCACAGAGTGGAACAATTTCAATAGATTCTGCCATTACAATGTGTCTCTGTCAATGGTGTGGTGTCAGTTTAAACAGCACATAGTTAAAGGCAGGAATTCATCAGAGTGATTCAGCCGTGAGGCAGAGAGGTCAGAGTTCAAGCCCACTGACCGTGACACCCAGGGGCATTACCCCCCTACCCAAGACAGCATTTTTACCCCACTTCATTCCTGTGACAGGTCAATCCTCCCCCTTGCCAGGGTTAACAATTTCATCACACATGTTTTGCAACAGGTCAAGATAACTGAGATCCTCAAGATGAGAGGGTTTTGGGATGTGAAATATAAAATTATAGGGTATAAGCAAACTGTGCCAGGCAGACACATCTAACACATTAAAACAGTGGAGTGGGAAGGAAGGGACTGAGAAGAAAAGAAAAGAAAGGAAGAACATCATTTCACCCCAGGCTTTATTAGTTTTTCATCTACTACAAAAGATGTAGTTTTTGCTTGTTCTTATTTCTACAATATGGCCTCCAAAATGCTGCCACTTAGTTGCATGGTACATTTGTTGAGACAGGGAGGAAACTGTGTTTAGGTGAGGTTAAAAGATGACATGAGATGTTCATTATGTCATTTGAGACCATGAAATTGAGCGAGTTCCTCCATTTGCAGCCGTGCACACTGCTATGCACAGAAGTGGTTTGGTGCATTATGCTGTGTAACATCCTCACTCTCTCTTCCGTCTTTCTCTCTCACATTCTCTCTCTTTTCTCTCCTCCTTCCTCCTCTCCTCCTACTAGCAAGCACACACACACAAACACACACACACACATATACACAAAGACACACTTACACACACACTTTTTCCAGCTGAGCCATTTAGCTGAAGAAATCTTGGTTAAACGTATGTTGTATTGTATTGTACCTCACAATGAGATGGCAGTAGGCCTACCCAGCGTTCTGAGAGGTTGATTGCTGTGGTAGAAAAAGTCAACACCCAATTTTGTATATATCTTGTTAACATGTTTACTAAGGAAAGGGAAACGATTGGCCAATAATTGCTGCCTGTTACAGTGAGTGTGTGTGTGCGTGAACATCTCACAATTACACAAATTCACAAGTAGCAGAATTAAGTTTGTTAAAGCAATGTTTAATGAACAGACATCATAAAAGGCACTGATGCCTGTTGTTGATGATGGATGTCTCAGCAGTTCTCTAAAGTATGTCGTTATTTATCCAAGTCAATGACGAATCAATGCAGCAGACTGTTGTAATAGCCTGCTCTCAGTGAGGATAAGACCAGACTCAATAATGATGGAGCCCCACAATTAAGTGGCCATGCTCTGATGGGGATTTAGTGAGTTGGGATTGAGATGTAATGAATTAGCAATATTCTCATTAGTGTTCCTGTACAAAGGCAGACGTCTGAACAGTCGTTATATGGCCTCAAGTGTCCGGGACAGAGGTATTCCAGTTTCGCTTCATTGAAGCGTGCTGTTATTGCTGCTATCCAGTGTTTTGGCCGCACACTCTTCGTGTTTCAACCTTCACTGACTGTAGTAGACTGACAAGGTGATTGTGTCGGCTTCTCTGGAGTTTAGTGTTGGAAAGTACGTTCCCAGAAATCAAGAGAACCCTCACAGTATGACTTGGCTCACAAGAGTGGCTTTGGAGGGAGACTGGAGAACCCCACGACCTCCACTCGAGAATTTAGGAACACGAGGATCATCTCGATGATGAATGCTTGGTGAATAAGGTCGGCTGGACACTGCAAATGAAAAGCAGAAGGACAGTGAGACAGTCTGAATCAGGTCACTGTGAAGATTAATGTATTTCAGGCTTTGGCCTCATTTACAGACGGGAAGGATATTACTGCTGAGTAAACTGGAAAGTTATCTCTACTCGTTGATGAAATCTTACATTTTTTATATGTAACAGGTGTATTACAGTATTACAGTATGTAACATTTATTTATTTGACATATCCATACTTTATTTTGTGACCGCCTAGTGTTTGTGTCTGCATGTACAAAATGTGCATTACCATTATACAGAATGGCAGATGAAATTTCATGTGTCTCCAGTGAATGATGTAAACAGGTTACAGGCACTTACATAAACTGAGTATTACCCATGAAATAGATGTGTTCTTCCAGAAAGAAGGATGATGGTACAAAGTGGCTACTTCTATTATGTACACAGACATGGGTGTTCAGCCTTGACCTCCTTGGCCCCTGCAATCTTTTCCCCCCATCATCTTCACATGAAATGCTGTTTTTAGCTCTCCTCTCATTTACTCCTTATTCTGTTTCCACATCCTGACAATCGCAATGCTGAGGAATAGGTGAGTAGGTAGGAAAAGACTCACAATACTGTTTGATGAAACATGAGACTAAACTAGACTAAAACAACTAACTAGATACCGATTAACTGTACCTGAAACATTTACATGTAGTAATTTAGCAGACGCTCTTATCCAGAGCGACTTACAGTAAGGACATTCTCCCCGAAGCAAATAGGCTGAAGTGCCTTGCCCAAGGACACAACGTCATTTGATATGGCCAGGAATCGAACCAACAGCCTTCTGATTAATAGCCCGACTCCCTAACCGCTCAGAAATATGACCCCCCGCTAACCCCCCGAAACTGTTGGATTAATTAGTATCCAACACACAACAGGTATGTTACACCCAGTTTGAGGTATTTCCCAGCATAATAAATCCTTGACCTTAATGCAAACTCCACAGATGGAACCTCCTGCACTGTGTACCATTCAGCAGAGGATGAGGGCAGTGATAGTAGAAGAATAGAGAATGCCTTCAAGAGAAGAAGGTCTGATTTGGGGATTGGAATGCAGGGTGTGGCCAAGTGGGGGAATGGTGGGCTATTTGGTGTGAAAAAAAGGATATTATCCCTTCTCCTTAATTACAACACGTTTGGCTGTGCTCTCCTGACCTCTGCTGATGAGCCCATTTAATGTGGTGTAATCCTGTGTGGTGGCATGAAGCTGTCCAAGTGCAACCTTTTGTTAACAATGACCCTACCCAAACCTCAGAAGAGGGAACAAATATTCAAATTGATCTTTCTAATCAGCCAAGGGCAAGAGTGCAATGCTTTTTTTTCCATGGGATTTACAAATTCTTATTTGACTGAATAATTTAATTTTGAGGGGAGTTTTGGCCTTTCTTCTTTTCGTTTATTTTTTTTTTTTATCTTGACAATGTAAATGTTCTTCACATTTTCTCACATCAAAGATGACGTGTTAGAACAGAGCAAGGGCATAGGGAAACAAAGGAAGATTCAACAATCCATCAAATTATAGCATGATGAATATGACCCCAGTCAGGCTGTAATCAAAAAGGAAAATATTTATTAAAGCTGTGTGAGACCTGCCATCATCCCCGGCCTCATCAGTTCAGTTGAGAAGGCTTTCATTTCCACAGCTGCATATTTATCACCATTTGTAACTGTTCTTCTCCTTGATAAAAAATTGTTTAAAAAAGTTCACTCAATGATTACATTTCAGACATTACTATGCCACGTCAAACTGAATAACAAACAGAAAATCTTAAAGAGAATGTATTCTATCCATGAGCACAATCCCAGTGAGATTTCAGTCCTGTCTAAAGCAACTTTGACAAATGTCTCTGTTTCTGACAGGTTGCATCAGTATTTTTAATTTAAAAAGACCATAGGACACATTTAAATCCTATCAAAGAAATGTGCAGTATATCTGAACGTTTATGGACTACAATGATTATGTAGTCAACCACAATGCACTTACAGTATGTACATTGGGACCATGACTTTCTTCTGCTCTCATCTTCATCAATCAAGAGGCTGGATGAGAATATGAGAGGTTTTTTGACTAATGCTGGAATTAGTGAACTCTAAAAATGTCAGTGAGCTGCGAAAACGCGGGATCACATAACTAAAAAGCCTGTACAAAAAGATAGCTATTAGCAATTCAATGGTGTTAAAATCCAATTATTTTTCTGAACAGTGTAATTTTCAGCCTCGGGGGATTATAAACAATGACGTTTAATGGAATTCTTACTGACATGAAAACTGAAATGGGGGAAATTGCATGGCTTCCTTTGACATGGCAGCTTTGTCTCCCACATGGGAGAATCTGAAAGGAAGACAACATGATGATAATAATAACGATGCTGATGGAGATGGGACTAAACTGCAATGAATTTTGAAACAGCTTCAGAACTAACTTAAAAAATTTACCTTTGAAGTATTGTGCTTTGAATGTTTTGAGGTAACGTCCTCTATTTCCACAAAGTACAGTGTTATTTTTTTCTCAGTGTTATTAGTCTAAGGCTTCCAACACTAATACTGTACTGCAGGCCATGAATGTTACACGTGTATTTAATGAAATACTACAGAAGCTACTTTTGTTGCCTGCCAAGCACTTGCATTGAGTATGTCTTCAATTGAGCAAGTATTTGTTTTAACAACAGTTGAAGGAGAAAGTTCTGGCAAAGTTACATAACCGTCAGCTAAAAACCAGCGGGTGGTCTGTTGAAAAATTTCTTGACTCAGCAGTGTGCTGTTTAACCAGGAAGCAGCCTGACAAGTCGGCAGGGTTTATCTATTCCTCCTCCCACTGGGTAAAAGTATTCTGTGCCGTGGTAATGCAATATTAATGCTTCTCTATGCTAATCATTATCTTGATCACCACTGTTTCTCTTTTGAAAGTGTCATGTCACGATCATACAATGGGTACAGGGATTTACTTGGCACAGCTTGTCCGCTTGTTCAACTTGAATGAAACGGTTTGTAAACCCGCCATTATTAGTTTGACATGATCTTTAAAAATATTTATTCACAGTTGAACCTCATTCCATGGCGAAATAAAAACGACATTTGTGTTGGGTGCAATGTGTTGATTCCCGTTCACAGTAATAGAACAATTGCATATCAAGACTTCACTTAGACAATAGAGAAGATTGTTGTAACATAGGTTAAGAGATTATGAGTGTCAGGTTTTTCATTTTAAAACCATGAAATTGATTGAGCTCCTCCATTTGTAGGCATACACACTACTTTACACTGCACTGCGTTTGTATATTGGGCTGTTCAGTTGTGTGTGTGCTAGTGCGTGAAAGTATTTTCCTTACAGACACAGTATCTGTTTTCTAATACCACTTCAGAAATGAATGAGGGAAAACTTAATGGCAAGCCATTGAGCTTCACTAATATGTCGAATCATTCAGGGTCCATCTCTCCAGTAACCTTTTAGTGTGAATAAGTCTCTCTCCAAGAGTCTGTCGGTGTGCTTTCCATGGGGAACATCAATCCTGGGTACCAATAGCGAACCAGAGTCAAAGGTCATTTTCAACTTCACCAGCTCTACTCTGCCTGCCTTCACCCTGCCTCCCATTCAATTAGAAACAGTTCTTCAGAGAATCTTGCAGCTTGAAGCTGCTCTTCCATCCTCTTGAGGTCCTGATGATTAATATGACTCGGCAGGGGATGTGAGGGGAATGGAGGTTGACTTCCATTCCCCACATGCCTGAGGAGGATTCAGTGTGATGGTTTGATAGGAAAGCCATGATTGAAATTCACACGCATCCCCCTCTGATATGGAAATGTTCTGGGGCTAGACTTCACTTTTCAGCATGCCAGTGTGGCTATTAGCGGGCGGTAAGCTCCTTGTTGAGAGAGATAATTTTGTAATCAGTAGCGCTTCGTTTATATACTGTAGGTATTACAGTTATCCTCATTACCTAGGATTGATAAGAGGGAGAGTAGATTGTCATGTTTTCAGAACCCAAATCATACTACACGATGCTTGACAAGCGGATTTTCTCAGGCTTGGTTTATCCCTAGAAAGGAACAGCTAGAGCACAGGAACGAGAAATGGGCCGATGCAATACAGTATGCATGTTTCATGTTGGGTTTGGTTTTTCAGAGCAAGCCGACTGGCTATGTCCAAACAGGACCATTATCTTTCCTTCTTGAGGAGGTTAGGGGGAGTGGGACAATTGATCTTCACTCAGAGATGCAGCAGCCAAGGCTGGCACCTTAAGTCGCTTGCCAATAATTCTAATTATGGACGGCTTGAAATGCAAAATGGAATCTAGCGGCCCATTATTTCTTTGCTGTGGGGAGAAACACGGTGAGGCTCCAGGGCAGTTTACCCATGCACTCCTAATCTGACAAATTAATCAAAGTTTAGGATTTGGGAGAGAGCCAGTGGACCATGATAATAACATAACCTGTCACTCCATACCCTTATATATGCCACACATATTCACACAAATACACACACTTACAATCACCACTAATGTCCCTCTCATCAGTGCAGATTTTCAGAAGTGTGCTGTAATTAGGCCTTTTCTATTCCCCTTTCTGACCCATTGACATTTAGCAATTCACATCCCAAATCCCTATAAAAATGCTTTTTACTCCATTGTCCAGATAGTTTACGTGAAATACATGTAGAACTTCATCAATGACCCGATATATTTACTGTAAGTAAGTATAGCAGCATTTGGAAGCAGTATAGAAGCATTTTCTCCACTTGCATATAGCATGAAGCTGTTTCTTTATATATATGTTCAAAAGCACCTGATTGCAGATCCACCTCACTAATGCTCTCTCAACAGGAGCCCACGTAACTGCACAGCCCAAAGTACGGCTGTCATCATCACTGTTTGTTTTTCCTTCCATAAACTTGGCCTTTCAGCTCAACTGAATCGCACGTCATGCTGGGAAAAATGCTCCAGTCACTGTGTTGTTGTTTTAGTCATTACTCAAGCTTCCGAGCGAACCAGCTTTCCTAAACATTATACTTGTCAACAATATTTTATGTGTCATACCTTCACCCTGAGAGTCAGAAATTGGATTGGACATTTATAATGATCTAATGCTCAGAAGAGAGTGTGAGATTATCCTGATTACGGGGAGAAACTGATGACACGATTTAGAAAGGGCAACGTCAGGTGCTGTCACGGAGCTCGATAAACGGGCCAAGACTTTGTGGTAGGGTGTCTGGTCTCTTGCTGGGAGAATATACATGTGTGTGTGTGAGAGAAAGAAAGAGTGAAAGAAAGAGTGAGGGAGAAAAATAGGTGGGGGAGGGAGAGAGGGTGTTGAGGGACGGTGAGAGAATAAAGAGGGAAAGTGAGAGAGTGTATGGAGAGGGTAATGGGGGGAGATAATGAGAGAGGGAGACAGTTACATATTGGTTATTCATGATGATTTATTGACAGCAAGGGCATCTTGCTGGCTCTACTACCTCCTTCACATTGTACATTCAGACCGTCTCCTCTCCTGTCTGTATGTACTGTACAGTACGTAGATGTTGTTACCGCCTATCACGGCCATCATCAGTCAGAGTTCACCTTGCTGCTATGTTAATCAGATACTCCAGCAGATCAATGGTCTCTTCATGTGATTGCCATCCCTATGAGATATTGCCAGAGACGTACAGTAAGTCAAACTGATTCTTCTGTCAACACTGTGACTTGAGCGAACAAATCAAGGGTTCAAGGCACAAACAGCACTTTAGAAAGCTTTAAAAATTGTAAATGTCCAGTCCATACAAAGCAAGGTAAATATATTGTATTTATGCGTGTTTTGTAGTTGTTTGTTCTGAAAACATACCATTGTGTAAAAAGACAATGTGTCCACAGGTAAGCGACCTCATTAAGATGTAAGGTTAGGATTATCAAGGATTTTGGTTGGACCACTTACATAGAAAAGCTCTGGCTAAAAGTAGTGGAGGGAGATTATAATCCTAGAAGATCATCAGAAACATTTAAACAGATTATATGCCTTTTGTTCATCCTGTCATGTGTATGTATATATGTATGTATGTATGTATGTATCAGGGAGGGTGTTTGTGTAAATATATAAGCATTTTGGAGAGTGGCTAGTTCAGTTCAGTGGAGAGTCTACTCACCAGTGGCAGAGAAAGACTCACAATCCTTAAATGTCTTCTCTGAAATATAAATATACTTATAAAACATTTATTTGACCATTCTGGATAACATCAGTCTAATGTATTGTTCGTTCTTGTGCGGTGGTAAATGTTTTATGTAAAAAGGCCCGGATGAAGTGGCATCTGTCTAACCAGCTCTAATCGCTGGCCTGTCCCAGCATCAGTATACAGTACACTGCCTCGGACCAATCCCCTGGGAATTAAGCACGACACAGCACACTGCACAAAGCACACGCTTTGTATCGCATATGGTACACAATGAACTGCATCTGAACAGAAATCGAGGTAGCAAGAATAGATGCTTCTCATATGTCCTTGTCTTACCATCCAACTGTTAAGTGAGTTAAATGAAGAAAGAGAAGAATAGATAAGGAGGAGGAGGGTTAGACAGGGTGATGTAAATGCCGCTCTCAGGTCAGTCATTTGTGCTTTGTTATAGATGTTCTGATAAAAGGCTAAGGTAACTGGCACATTCCTTATTGCTCAGCCTACTTGTTTAGAGTTCTCTGAGGGTCAAGGACAATCAATATCGTGTGGTTAGATTCCACTGTTCTTGGGTAAACAACAAAATGGCCATGAAGGGGACTCCTACCAAGAATATATTTTTGTCTCCTGAGCCATTGTTGTTCCCTGGAGAGCACAGCGAGCTGCAGGGTGTCGGGAGAGAAAGTAAGCTTGCCTGATGGCCTGAGTAAATAAAATGAACCAAATGTGAGTGTGTTTGTGATGAATTTCCACGGTGCTCCTGACTGGAGGTAACAGTAGGGCTTATGTGTCAGAATGAAGTGTCTGTGCTTGTTTCGAACTGACTTTATGCAATGCCAGCGCCGTTCCTTGCGCACTCAGCTCTGGGTTACCCAAACAGAGCTGAGACATGGAGCTGAATCTATTACTGCCTGTCCTCCACTCAGGTTCATTTTCTTCAGCCTGGTATAAATATGGATCAGTATTAAAATAGATGGGGACCCAGGTGGAGATTGACAGTTCTGTGTTTTGCATGCTCAAACTAGCTCACAATACGTGGTGATACGTCGAAAATGCCCCTCTACAGTAGTTATCGATGCACTTCAACATTTCATGGTCCACTGTATCCAAGCAAAGTAAGGTACTATGTCTTTCTCTCAGATACAGTCATGCAAAACAATACAGTCAAAACAAAACAGCCTTGGCTTCACAGTCCCAGTTCCATGGACACTGTCACAGCTCATGACTCCAACCACTTTATTCTACATATGAGCCACACTAAGCACACCCGCTGTGATCAAATGTAAATTGTCAGCCAAGGTCGGCGGTCTTCAGTAGCCATTAAGCCAGAGTCGGCGGTGGAGAAATCCAGAAACGGCCACCTACGCGTTGGCAGTCTGAGCGTGGGGCCCGCTGGTCCGCCTGCTTTGTCCAGTGCCGAGGCCTGTCGCGGCGTCACAGGGGCCAGGGGGAGATGGGCCCTGACAGGCTCTAAAGAGGATAAATGCTCGCTGGCCTCTTAGCTTTCGCGATGACTCACTGCGGCGAGGTGGGGATGATGCTGTTTGCCTCACTACCCGCCGTTCTTCTCACCCTGCAGGGCCACTTCACATTTCACATCAGATAAGAAAATGCTCCATTCCGCCATGTTACTCATGCCTGGGCAATTTTTTTCTGTCTCTTAGAAGGACTCTAATACATGACTGACAAAGGAACACCAGTTCTGCTCCATCGCCTAAAAGAAAGGAGAGGGGGAGGATTGTTCAAATATGAATACGCTGGGAGATCAATTAAGTACGGTGCTTTTGTGTTCCATTAAAGGAAAGCAGATAATGTACTCTTTGGAAAAGCTAATTAATTTGCCTCAATGCCTCACACATCCCTACCTCCTCTCTACTGTCAAGGTCTGGGCCACAACACAGTGGTCTGCATGAAAACATGCAAATGACCTCAAAGCGTTCCGCTTTCAGTTCCTCAGCCGCCGACATGAGCTTGCAGCAGATCCCTGGGCTGTGTACGCGGTGCCTGGGCATGCTGTGAATGCCAGCCGAGAAGACTTGATCAATAGCTTGTGAGATCAATAATTAACATATTCACATATATTATGCCTGAATTAAACATGAACGGTTGGAGGCTATCAAATTATCCCCATTAGAAGTGTTTGGCACAGATGTGTTGCAGACGCTGCTGTTGGGTCTCAGGGCTGTGCTGTCGACACATTTCCCTTGGAGAGGAGATCAGAGTACTGTTAGCAGAGATGCTACAGGCTTTCAACCCATGCATACCCATGGCCACATTAAGTGTTAGCTGATAGCTTTAGCTTTGAACCATGTCACTGTCAGTTAGTGACATGGACATGTCAATT
Organism: Hypomesus transpacificus; assembly: GCF_021917145.1. Classification (NCBI taxonomy): domain Eukaryota; kingdom Metazoa; phylum Chordata; class Actinopteri; order Osmeriformes; family Osmeridae; genus Hypomesus; species Hypomesus transpacificus. The sequence goes on along the minus strand of NC_061065.1, from coordinate 3,703,380 downwards.
TCTTCATTCTTCCAGTACAGGTGTATCTGTAGGGAAGGGGGTGAGATCTGTATGATCATGAACAGCATTGAGGAAGCAGCTATTTAATATCCTCTATTGACTCCATTCTAACCAAAAGCACAACACCACAACTGGCAACCAATGTGTTTGATGGTTTAACACGTATACCTGTGTCAGTCCTGAATCAATTTTCTTACTAGGTGTATTTGCTCCTGTGTGACTAGTCATAAAGTAGCCCCAGACAGTGAGAGGTGAGTGTGACCGCAAGCTGTAGTAGTGGTCTGTCAGACTGAGGTTTATGCGTTTGGATTCATTGCTCTTGTAGCGTTTTTAGATCAAAGGATCTGCCAGACCCAGTGAGCATTGTATTCACTGCAGAGTCTGTCAGACTAGTTCCAAGGAATGAAGCCTGGTCGAAAAGATGTTCCTTAGGGAAAAATAAAGTCATCATTTTTTAAGGGCAGATGAGTAACATTAATGAATGCTTCAATTTATACAGAAAGACAGATGGACGATTAGGATGGTGATTGGGCTGAGATTATGTGACATGGGATTCATGTAAAATTTCCTGTCAGAGTATATGGAAAAGCATTTGAGGAGGAGGCTGTGTCAGACAGACAATGTCATATGACCTCTTGGAAAATGTAAGTCATTAGCTGAACTTTTTTATACAGTAGAAGCCAACCCACCAAAGGCCTTTCATTATAAAAAGAACATTTTTGAGTTATCAACAGATGTCTAAAATATTTCTATGAAATATTCATGTTGGTCAGTTTCAATACTAGGCAACGTAAACGAAAACAGCCAAAGCTTTGATGCTCTGCATACCTCTGAGGGTGAACGGGGAAAATGGGGAGGTATTTTGATGGATAAGTGGGCTTCAATTATTCCAACGGGCATCAAAGCCTCATTAAATTCAGCCTTTCCAAGTTTACCATTTCAGCTAACATTCATATGTGCCCTATTCATGGTATCTTCTTTTGATTAGACAGGTTCCAGAAACGAATCATTGAAATACCTATGCAAGGTTTCTTGAACACAAGATTGTACAATCAAAATAAGGATGACATGAGGTTGATGGAAATCTGCCACATTTGTCATCCAATGAAAACAGTGATATAGAGACATGGAACGAATGTATAATGTAGTGGCTGAACGTCATTACGATGATAATACATCTATTTCAATTTCTGTAAAAACTTCAGATTTTCTTCTAGTAGGATGTTTATCCCTTCTTAATGTTTGGCCTAGTCTACTTTACCCACCCAAACCCAAACAGCTCTGTATGTATTCACATGACATGGTCCTGATAAAGCTTCAATCTGGTAAAGCCCTCATAACATTCTCTTAGTAGCACAGACAGACACATGCAGCAGTAGCAGCTGTCTTATCACACCTGATAGAGTGGGGGCGGGCATGCAGGGCTTTATGGGTCAGATGCTGCCTCAGAGCTTCCGATCTCTTCACCTGATGAAACAGACATGTGGTGTTTCTGAGCTGGACCACCTTTTATCGGGTCTCTCTCTGTTGATTTAGAGAGCAAATACAGAGAGCAGATCTGCTCAGATGTGTGTGTGTGGGGGGGGGGGGGGGGGGGGGGGGGGGAGCCGCCTGGATGGCAGCCTGTTACAGTAGGTCATTAACTTTTTTGTTGTTGCATTGTTTGCTATTTTCATTGTTTTTCATTGTTTTTTCCCTTAACTGTGACTGTGAACTTATATCATCTGATACTTTTGGTTTTAGTTTTCAGCGAGTTTGATCAGTATAGATCATTTTTTAGCATTTTTCAAGGTGAAGCGTCTATATGAATAATGCTGCGCTACTCTAGAGAGACGCTCCTAAGATGCCAGGATGCGAGTACTCCCCTGCTCAATATTCCTGTGGAGATACGAAGGCACAGAAGAAGTAGCAGAGCTGGAGTGAGACGTGGGAGAGAGACAACGGCACAAAGTCGGGACACACCTGTGCATTCAGACAGTGACCATAGACAGCAACGCCCCTCTGATACCATCGCCAGGTTCAGAAAGCAGCCCTATCGTCCGTCCTTGCCAGCATTACTGCTCTCCAATAAGAGGCTACAGCTCTATGAGAGCTGGAAAGACGCACCTCAATAACAGCTTCTTCCCCTCTGCTATCAGACTCCAGAACTCCCAAAGCTGACCTGGACTTTTTCAAAAAAAATCCTACCCCCCCCTTCCCCCCCTTACTGGACTGAGCTACCTATGACAAAGGAATACCACCAACATTGTTGTGTGGCAATAAACATTTCTATCTATCTATTTATCTATGTATTTATCTATCTATATATGTATCTATCTATCTATCTATCTATCTATGTACAGTGTCCTCCAAAAGTATTGGAACAGTGAGGCCAATTCCTTTATTTTTGCTGTAGACTGAAAACATTTGGGCTTGACATCAAACGATGAATGTGAAACCAGAGATCAACGTTTCAGCTTTTATTTCCAGGTATTTACATCAGGATCTGATGCACAAATTAGAAAATATCACCTTTTTGTTCGAACCCACCCATTTGTCACGTGAGCAAAAGTATTGGAACATGTGACTGACAGGTGTGTTTTGTTGCCCAGGTGTGTCCTATTACATACATTATTCAATCAATAAATACCACTGAATGTCTACACTCAGGTTCAGATTGGGTAAGATAGGTTTTGTCTATGCAGACTGTATTCAGAGGTGAAAACAACATGAAAACCAGAGCGCTGTCTTTGGGTGAAAAACAAGCAATTGTGAGTCTTAGAGAAGATGGAAAATCAATCAGAGCCATTGCAGAAACATTGGCCATAGCCAGTACAACCATTTGGAATGTCCTGAAGAAGAAGAAAACTACTGGTGTACTAAGTAACAGACGTCGAACAGGTAGACCAAGGAAAACATCAGCAGTTGATGACAGAAACATTGTAAGAGCTGTAAAGAAAGACCCTAAAACAACTGTTAGTGAGATCAGCAACAACCTCCAGATGGCAGGAGTGAAGGTATCACTATCTACTGTTCGCAGAAGACTTCATGAACAAAAGTACAAGGGCTACACCAGAAGATGCAAACCACTCATTAGCAAGAAGAATAGGAAGGCCAGGCTGGAATTTGCCAAAAAGTACAGAGATGAACCTCAAAAATTCTGGGACAAAGTTTTATGGACTGATGAGACAAAGATTAACTTTTACCAAAGTGATGGAAAGGCTAAAGTTTGGAGAACGAAAGGAACTGCTCATGATCCCAAACACACAAGCTCATCTGTGAAACACGGTGGAGGTAATGTCATGGCTTGGGCTTGCATGGCTTCTTCTGGGACGGGCTCATTAATCTTCATTGAGGATGTAACACATGATGGCAGCAGCAAAATGAACTCGGAAGTCTACAGAAACATTTTGTCTGCCAATTTAAGGAAAGATGCAACCAAACTGATTGGCAGAGCCTTCATCATGCAGCAAGATAACGACCCAAAACACACTGCCAAAACAACAAAGGAGTTCATCAGGGGCAAGAAATGGAAGGTATTAGACTGGCCAAGTCAATCTCCAGACTTAAACCCTATAGAGCATGCATTTTACCTGCTTAAGAGGAGACTGAAGGGAGGAACCCCACAAAACAAACAACAACTGAAAGAGGCTGCAGTGAAAGCCTGGGAAAGCATCAAAAAGGAAGAATGCAAAAGTTTGGTGACGTCAATGGGTCACAGACTTGCTGCAGTTATTGAAAGCAAAGGATTTGCAACTAAATATGAAGTCTTATTCACTTAAATATGTTTTAAGTATATCTGTTCCAATACTTTTGATCACATGACAAATGGGTGGATTCAAACAAAATGTGATATTTTCTTAGTTGTGCATCAGATCCTGATGTAAATACCTGGAAATAAAAGCTGAAACGTTGATCTCTGGTCTCACGTTCATTATTTGATGTCAAGCCCAAATGTTTTCAGTCTACAGCAAAAATAAAGGAATTCGCCTCACTGTTCCAATACTTTTGGAGGGCACTGTATCTATCTATCTAGGTGTTTGTTTGTGTGTTTGTATGTGGTTTTGGGAGGTTAAGGGGGGGAGGGAGAAGTGAAAGGAGATGCTCCTACGGTGCGGGTCGAAGTTCAGAGGTAATCAACAGGAAACTATTGATCTCTCTGGCTGACCGGGTCAGAGATGATGAGAACCCAGGTACCCTTGACTGAGAGTGTTTGAACTGGAGATGCTGCAGCCACTTCTGTTATTCATTACAGGAGATGTTTTTAAATGGTGGTGTTTGCAGTTAGAATGCATCCTAAAAGCAGCCTGTTTATGACTGAGTAACAGTTGTGAAATACTACAATATGGGCAGGCTATGAGGCAACAATGTCACGTAGAAAATTGATATTGTGAACAAAAAGCTGCACATTAATGCTGCAGAGCGTTTTTTTTTTCAACAAAAGCATTTTGTTTGCTGTTCTGTTTATTTATTATGTTTATTCATCTATTTAATGGAGAGCGAATGAAAACAACATCTGGCTCAATAATGGACAGCTCTCCTCTTGACCTAGCAAATAACTACAGACAGAATGTGTTTTGATGTGCCAGTTCAGATGAATGTTATTTGACCAACGATCAGAAGATCTTCAGCTGCCAGAAAAGATCTCGGAGAGGGGAAATCCACAGACACAGTGACATTTTAGTTTTAGCCATGTCTATGAGTTAGAGACCTTTGGTCTGGAAGGAATTTAGATACTTCATAAATTATACTATGACCTATTTATGTACCTCAAATATGTATTCTGCTCTATGGTTCATTATTCTTCAAAGAGCCTTGGGTGTTATTCTTGGGCCTTTCGTAGTTGTTTAGTATTGTTTCAACTGCAAGCGAGTAGATGGGTTGTGCATGGAGGTTATAAACTATTCAGCAATAAATACTGTTACATTTTCTTCGGTCAAGTTTCAGTCCTTGCATGTATGGCTAGACAGGCTGTAAATATCAATGTTAGCAGAACAGTGTAACTGTATATACATCCCTTGCCCACAATTTGAAGCATGATCACCCCCTGGAGACCACCCCCCTAGATCTTGTGGTTGACGCTTGCTCTGCTCACATCTGCTTCATTTTACCTCTGGAAGCACTGGGGGAGAGACACAGTGGTTTGTTGGATTTGGAATGATTCAGCAAAAAATTTCAAAAAGAGATTGCCTTTTGTGGGATATGAAAGGTTAGATTTGATCACCCAACATTTCTCCCAGACTTTATGAAGCCCTCCACTGTCACCCCACCAGTGATTGTCTCTTTATCTTTACTGGGGGAAGGTGGGATATACTCCAGGATTGGGCTGTTAAAGGTCCATTCCTTTGAAAGAGAACCATGATGAAATATGGTAACAAGCTAACACAGAGCTCTGCCAGTAAATGGTCTGTGTCCCAGGATCTTACAGACAACCCTGCTTCCCATTCCTGGTATACACAAGGTCAACATTTTACAATATGACTTGGTACTGTTGGTCACTTGCAGACTGTGCCAAGGTTGGGGGTAGAGATGCTTATAAATGTTAACATACATATCAGGTATCTTATTTTCATGCCTGTTTTGCGCTTCTAAACAGGATAGGTAGTCTGAAAGTTGACCACCTTAATTTCAAAGCTCAATATGATATTCAATATTCTGAATACAGTACAGGTTCACTATTTTAAGAAAATTCAGCAAACATGCTATTGATCCAGACTACTGAGTTATTCAAATATAGGAGTAAACAAACATCTTCCTGTAGTGGTTTTGGTAAATAATTGTTTTGGTTATAAAGTTGTTAATATGTTTGTAGAGCTGTAACTTCAGAGTAGACTTGTAAAAAATTATTTTGAATGTACAACTTATCAGGGAATTGTTTTAAATTATTAATTTATGGTATTTTTCATACCGTAAATTATGCAGCTGCTGTAAGTTGCCTGCCATCGAATATTTTAAGTGGATTTGGCTTGTCGCAACCTGTGTTTAACCTTATCGTACTGATAAGACTTCCAGGCACTGAATATTGCACATCAAATGATTCATGTATCAGTAGGACGCAACAGAATTGTTAGTGCATGTCTTGTTCTGTGCATTCTCGCGTAAGCTTGTTTACACATCTCATGACATTATTGGTGGGGAATGTGCTGGAGAGCTTTGCCCGGCCACAGCGGACAGCCTGGCTGACTTCATTATTTCCTAATACCTTCTACATCAATGCATGAACAAGCATCATCTATATTCATTACAGGTTTGGCTGCCTGACAAAGTTTCATTGATATATTTTCTCCTTAGTCTTTTATCCTGTATTTGTCATAATTAATATGAGTTGATGCAGTTAATCGCATTTTTGAGGGACCTTGTGAATAAAAAGCGCACATCTCTGACAAATGGACTGGTTCTGTTCAAGTCAGCACAGTTCAGCAGATGCATCAAGCAGAGCAAAATATGACTTCTATATCAGCTGAGAAAAGGATTTCTAGATCTGTTTGAGAATATGTATGTTGTTTTTTGTTATACCAACCCTTTCCCAAATGGTTTTTGGTAGAATTAATTTTAGATAAGTGCCAGGAATGGTGCCTACCCTTCAGTTGAACTCCTTAAGGTAGCTGGATCCTTGGCCCTCCGCAGCAAACCCACTCTACCATGCACAATCTAAATTGTTCACAGTCCATTATTGATATTGCATCTGGCTCTCTGCCAACCGTGTGTCAAAGTCTTCATGATCTCTACTTCCTAATTCTGTACTTCCCTTGCCAACCAACCAGAGTGGCGCAGTTCAGCCTGACCAAATAAACCACACAGTGTGTTAGCAGAGCACGTACTGTTGCGCTGGACCACATATGTTGGGATAGGAAGTGCTGTAAATCAGTGTGGAGATTAATCAGACAGACAACTTCTGCTGTGAGCTGCCTCTTAGAGACCCATCCACTCTGCTGCTTGTCATACACTATTCATTGCACGGGGGGGGGGGGGGAACGACCAAGTGTGATGTCTGAGAAGTACAATGCTGCAATGATTTCATGACAGTGACTTTTATTCTGAGACACTTAGATGTTGTTTCAATTGTTGTCTTGTTTTCAGATATGATAGGTTTCATTTCATTGAAAGGCTTTATTCGCCATTCATATGTCTCCCTAAACAGTGAAAATGGGTGTGATGAAAGATGATGCATTAAATATTCATTCGAGCCTGGAAGCTGTCTTACTGAGGAGAGGATGACAATAAAGGAGTTGAGAAGACACCTTCATTCTCTTGGGTAATAGTCACCAGGTCTCAGTAGATCAGTGACTGTAAGATTTGATTTTGAACTTGAACTTTCAGTTTGAAGCTGTCTGACCTATTTAATCTTCTGAAACCTCAAACAACACCAGTGTTTTACATAGAAAATGTGTAGTTTTTTTCTCTTTCTGTCTGTGATCTGTCAAACTGTTAACATCACCTAACAGGAAGACTGCATGCAGATACATTGAACAACCATTCCTCTTGCCTTAACATAACATGACAACACAGGTGATTCTGCGTTAGCGTATTGTATGTTGAGGAATACAGTATGAGATGGAGCAGGAGGTTATTCCTAATCAGTTTTACAGTGTTTTCAAATAGTAATAAAAACATATTCACCATTGTATGAGGAAATAGACAGGCTATTTAGGTCTAATGCTCCAACAGATAACCATGTGAGGCTGTGTAATTGCCAATCTTAGCTTTTGGCTCCCTGTGAGAGGTTGGTTGTGAAAATAATTTAGACCCACAGTGCGGGGAATGATTGCAAAACAGATCACATACAGTATCTCAGCTGCTGATCAATCACATCTCCATCACCAAAGTGGTTAATAAGCCCTGTGGCCAAAGTGTGCTTAAGACTATTGAGTACGTCATTTCAAGCCACTAGAGACCCTTCATGTTTACATTGTAGAGCAGCAGGCCATACATCTGCACGAACGCTACAGCCTGAGAGGATACTCCTCATCCTGGACAATTACAACAACTGCAGTGGACTCATGAAATAATAAAAACATCACATGCTATGCATGGAAATCTGGCTACAAATGGTCATCTACCAATTCTGTTTGTCCTATTTGTTCTATGCTTTGTCAATTTTCTCTCTCTCTCTCTCTCTCTCTCTCTCTCTCTCTCTCTCTCTCTCTCTCTCTCTCTCTCTCTCTCTCTCTCTCTCTCTCTCTCTCTCTCTCATTCTTTCCTTCTGTCTGTGCATGTGTGTATTTCGCTCTATCTCTCCAGCTGTCCTTCACCCTTGCCCCACCACCACGATCCAAACTCATCCTGGAGTGTAGAGCCTGGGTATGTTTTACACTGTGACTGTTTGCTACTTCAAGTTCAACAGACAGAATGTGATTTATCTTGTATATTGCCCTATTTTGAATCAAATAACAATTAGCTGAATGATCTTGTCAGTTCTGCACTACTACAGTTAGCTGGCTATACAACCCGTCATGTGGGTAGCTAGCTAACGTTAGCTGCTAAAAAAAGGTCTAAATATATAGCTAGGTTGTTAGCTTTGTGGTGATGAAAAGTGAACCCAAGCTTTTACCTCTCGATGGGCTCCTCATAGAAAGCCTATCCTTGACCCCCCCCCCCCCCCCATGTTCCTACTTTCAGATCTGAAGATGTGATAAAGTACAAGTGCATATTTACGTAATAGCCTTCTTCTATAAACATTGGGAACGCAGTGTTGGAAAACAAAATAGTTGCTTTCTGGAAAGTCGCTAGTTCTGAGTCTTCTTGTTGTGTTTCCAACTTCATACAGAGCCCTGTTCCCTACAGACAGACACAAATATTCCTGGAATAAGAGTTAGATATAGATTTTCACACAATAGCAGTTGGGCATAGCCATAAAAAAAACACTAATTTAGTATTGATAACACATGACTGCCTCCCAGCTAGTGAACTCATGGTTCAGCTCAGCCCACTGAGCACCATCTAGTCAGTCTAGCAGACAGCAGCGATCAGAGGATGTGTTAAACTGGCTCAATAACACTCTCCCTGTGTACTGTGCTGCATGCCAAGCCCCTATACACCTGACCCTTGACCCTTTGACATTAAATTAGGTTATATACTGTGGCATAGGAATAATCTCTGTACAGATGTACAAGTATTCCACCGATGGAAATGCTTCAATCATCCCCTCTGTTTTTACAGTAACCTAATTCATAATACCCCGCAAAGCTGCTGCTTACACTAGGGCAAGTACAGAAATGTACATGTATATGTAAATACAAACGATCACTGGGATGATTATGTTTGTGGAACATGCGCCCCCAGATGTTTATCCCTGCGAGTGAAGGTTGCCTGTAATCAATCTGGAAACATACAGGTTTAGTCTCTCTTTGCTGATTTGAGTATACACGTTTTTGAGCTGTCTGAGGCCCACACACTGCTCTGGTAGAGAGGACAGTGCAGTGGGCTCAGGTTCACATAGCTGCTGTGACAGATGGCTGGCTTTGCCCTCCCCTCTCCACACACACACACACACACACACCCTTCCCTCCTCCATGCGCACACACACACACACACACCCTTCCCCCCTTCCACACACACACACACTTTGGGGGCTTGTCCAGCTTCCACTGGCACATTGGGATGACGTTGAAAGGAAATCAGTACTTCACCCATAGGAGGTGATTATGTCCAACGGTTAGTTCAAGCATGTCTCAACCATGAATAAAATCACAGGCTTTTCCTGTGTTCATTGAATGTTGTAAATCTACAGTCAGTAAATTGTCCAGCTGTACATGACAAGTCATGGAAATGAGAAAAGAGATCACATGGTTGATTACGACACATGGTCTAACACAAGTGAGCATCAGACAACTATTTTTGATTTGGTGAGCCACTGCAAACATTATTCTTTATCTTCAGTGACTGTGCTATCTAGACCCCAGTGTCTACGGATTTCTCTCTGAATGTTAGATTATGTAGAACCACTGTTCAATATCCAACGTTCAAAGGCAGGAGTGAACACAATTAAATCCATTAGTGTGATCTGCAGGAAAACAGCCGAGGAGGATGACAACAAAAGAACTAGAGCGCACACAAACATCGAAGGTCACGTAAACTCTCGATGGAATAATAAACTGCTCATATCAAAGCCAATTATTACGCCTTGGCGTAAGGTTTTCTATTATCTTTTGTGGTTGTTAAGATCAACATGAGCTGATTAAATCAATTGCAATGATGGAGCGTGTTAGTCCTTGCCTATCCTCACTCACACTATGTAAAAACTTTACTTTTCGCAAAACAGTTAGACTCGATTGTATTCTTGAATACGATGATGCAAGTGGTGGATTAGGGCATATTTATAAGTCTATTGTTTGGTAGGAGAGACCAATTTAACCACTTGCTCTTTGAGTTAGGCCATAATTTGTCAAGCTGGTGAATAAACTAAAGGGGTGCCACTTTAGGGCCAGTCAGACGGATATGGACAGAGATTAGCATAATAATGCAATCCTATAGACAACAATATGAGATTACAAACCAATACCTTAGAGGCTCTCTCTCTCTCTCTGTTTTTTGAGACAAGCTGTTGTTTGGAATTAAAAAGGTCAGATGCCTGTCAGAGGAGCACAGACGCAGAGAGGGAACTCCCCTGGATCATTCTTATTTTCTCAGAACAAATAATCTCAGCTCACCAAGACAGACGTTAACTGTGAGGAATGGGCAGCTGGTGTTGCTCTGACAGTTTGTCATCAAACACCTGGGTTGAAGTGTGTCCGTCAGAAGCTCTGTCAATTTCTGTAAAAGTAGGTTATGTGATAATTAAGGCAAACAGTTAAAGGTAGGGGCACTGGCGGGGAAGAGGGGAGGGGGGGTTGATTGTAAGTACCCTGGTCAGACAGGGCACCCTGCAGAACCCTATACTTTCCTGTTTGATTTTGATTTTGGGGCCCAGAGTAGCCAGGGGGCCCAGAAACTCTAGCAGCGCCTCTGGTTAAAGGAAGCATTGTCTTTCATTCAGCAATAAACCAAGATCAGCTAAGAATTTTAAGTCTTGCACAGGCTACAACACAATTAAGTATTTATTTTGTCATTTCTTGCTAAGCTATGCAGACTGGTAGGCTACATGCAGAGAAACCACAAAACAAATAAACACTTACAGTAATATGACCCATGTAGCTATCACTCATTTTCCAGATGACCATGACCTGATGTGAAATAAACTGAGGTAAACCAGATAATCCACATGGATACTTAATGCACTACCCAGGTACCGTAGATCAGATATCACTTACAGTACTAGACCAGATATTACTTACAAATTATCAAAATTATAGACCTTAATAACGCCTTATGAACACCAGCAAGCATGTTTCCTTTGTCAGAACTGTCCTTTCCCAGTCTTCTAAGATCAACTTAAATATGTTCAAAGGCCTTCAGAATTACTGTCACCTTGCCTGAAAGTAACTGGTCTGCTTTTAGATTAAGAGGGGTAGGTCCCAGGATCCAAAGTCACTTGAGATGACTAGAGGTATCACATTTGTATTCAGCATACACACAGGGACAACAGAGGATTATACTGCTGAAATTGGAGGAAATAGAAGTGATTGCAATTCTTAAAGCGGAGACAGGACAGACCATGAAAGACAAGGTAAATATTAGTTTGTCTGTATTGTCTTTATTGTTGTTGTGGTGCTGATGCATATTACATTGACGTTGTTCTGTTTTGTGTTTTAATTGAAGACAAATGCAATAAAAATGTCGCTGCACCATTACTTGGAAACAAAGGATACCAGTTATAACCGCCCAGAGTGTTACAATGGTCTATCAGTCACTGGGGGGCTCCGTGAAGCTGTGGCCCCAAAGAGAGACAAATAAGCCAGTCAGATTGTGACAGCTAATGCAACATATTGTGTTTGTTTTAGAAGGTGAGATATGGCCAGGGAAAAGTAATTAAAGTATGAATATTTTCATTTAAGCATGCCACCCGAGTGGAGGAGGAGAGGCGCCCCTGAGCATGAATAGGTAATGAAGAGATACGAGGGACAGAGGGGAGTGAAAGACGGATGACTGAAGCGAAAAACACGTTTCCTCCCAGCTCGTTCGGTGACTGATACATATCCCACGTGGGGGTTATCTCTACGGAACCTCAAATAAACACTTGTAGTTTTGGTTTTTAGAGTGTTGTTATTGCTTGTGGTGGTGTGGTTTCCTTGCTTCTTCTAACGATTTGTCTCACCTGGTTCTGTCTCGCTGACCTGCTACCTGTTTGCCATGAGCTCACACTCTGCAGTTAATCGTTTGGCCATGCCTAGCTGTTCCCAGTTGCAGCTTCCATGTGACAGGCCCATGGGAGAGCGGCAGACCCGGCTCAGTGATCTATCAGATGGGCATGGTGGGCTTGTAATCACATTTAAAGGCTCACTGAGGAAAACCCCAGTGTCCAGTTGATCCCGAGGCCACCCAGAGTTCAGGCGGTGTTTGATGTCTGAATTTGTTCAATGGTACAGCGTTGTTGCAGCACGTCTTGGCAATCCTCCCGGGTCTGCCTCGATGTGTTTAAGGGGAAACGGCAGAAACTCTTACTCTATTTGGTTCTGCAGTGATCCAAAGCAAATGGAATCTGATCAAAAGGAAATATGAGATCACAAATGAACAGCATTCTTACAGGAATGTGAGCGTTTAAACATGTTTTTAAGGAGCTGTCTAAAAATACTTTTTCAGCCGTATGTCTCACTTTACTTAATGGAGAAGAATAATGAAAGTAGGGGTACTATCAATAACAACACTGAAAAGTCAAGAAAAGGAGTTTAATCCAACTGGTTGGCCGACTCAGCCGACATCTTAATTGTACTTTCAAATGAAAAGGCCTTTCTCAGTTTGTAGGAGAAACAGATCAAAACCCTTTCGATTAAATCCAGTCATGACTTACTAACTAATAACACTGACCAGAGTCAAGAGAGAGAGAGCAACCACTGGAACAAAAACAAGAATAGCAGTCCATTCAATGGATGGATGCGATACTGGTAAAATACAGCAGCAATGTGAGGGCAGGGCCTATTGAGTTGCCACGGTGACATCAATTTGACAGCAGACCTCCTGGGGCTGATGAGATGTGCACTGGCCATTGTGTTGTTGTTTTTGTCATTGCAACAACATGGATCCAGTGTGTAATCAGCATCCTGCTGTGTGACCCACGAGAAGAGTTCTAGAGACTCACACTCCACAAGAACCAAGTGATTCTGATTTCTAGACGTCTATGTGATGACACTGTTTCGTACATGTGAGAGCTTGATGTGTCAATTGATAACTTAAAGGGAGAATACAGACAGTATTCTCTCTGTGACAATCTGAGTATTGGCACAGCTAAACTCAACTTTCTCTCTAATCTGATTGAATTACCCTCAGATATATGTAAATATATGTGCAACCAAGTCCTCCAGACTCACTGATAAGCTTTTAGAGCTCCCTCTCTTCCGTCTTAGACAGTATGTGTGCATGTTCTGTGCTGTACCTCATATTGGCTCTTGGAGGGCATTCAAGTTGTCTATGTTTAAGTCTGTTTTACCTGTTCAGTAATTAGGGGAGCGGAGGGGTGTGGCAGGGTAATGCTGCCTCACAGTCTATGCCCTCCTGTGGTGAGGGCTGTATTGGAAAAGCCCTCCTAAATATTGTCTTTCCTTGGCTGATTTGGGTCCTGACTGTGCACAGGGTTGGGATGAGAGGAGTTAGAGTAGGTCTGGCTCAAGGGTGACTTCATTCAAAAGGGTTTCATCCCTTCCCAGCGCTCTGTTTGTTTATGTTTACTCCAAAACTAGCGATAAATAAGGTTTTACGTTGCTGGGATTCCTGTTTGTGGTATTTTGGGGATTTTATCTTTTTGAACTGTATGGTACATGATACAGTTTTTATATGAGAGAATATTTGACCATCATCCAAACACTGCATGAGAGTCCTTGGATGTAAAGTTACAGTTTGAGTAGTAGTAGTAGTAGTACTGGGAAGAGTATATATTGAGAGTTCATTTTTGTTGGTTATGCTTGTATGTATAAAATGAATTTGTAATTTGACAACTGTTTTGTGATATAGCTGCTGTAGATGAGAGGGCAGCCCCCAGATTGAAACAGCTTTCCAAGGAGGGGCCACCCAAACAATTATATAAACAAGGAAGAAAACGGAAATGCTGCACAGTCCATCATTCTTCAGATTCTTCCTCTCTGGATCCCTGGTGAGCGGAGAATTTGTCAAGTTTACACATAAAATATGATAAAGAGAAAATATTTGCTCATGGATTTAACATATTTTATATTTTTACAGATATTCCCGTCAGCTCAGGATGCATGAATTTATGGGCAACAGAATGTCTTTTTTCTGAAAACATTGTTTATCCTTCTTTTGGCACAAAATGTTCTGCACGCACACACATACCCAAACACACACAAAATCACACATTAACACACACTTGCACACGCACACACTAACACTTAGGCTCTAACCATCTGTAGCGTAGCTTCTTATACAATGTAAAGAGGTCTGGAGACAAGTTGTTTTTCTTAGTATCTTCATTTCAGCATTTGGAGCACTGCCAACTTTCAGCAAAATATGGTTCTCTTCCTTTTATTTGTTCTTTTTATTTTTATATTTATCTTCAAATAAGTTGTCAGATCCAGCACAGGCGGCCAAACAAGACAGCATCAAACATCCCAAGACTCTATTCTCTACAGGCACACATATCTGTCAGAACACATACTCCCGGTGAACATCATGGACCCACCAGCACTGGGCCGAGACTAGAGAAACTGCATCAACAAGCAGGAAGCTCTCTGGGAGGGCGAGCTGAGACGGCAGTACCCACGCTCAGCTCTGTTGAACCTTCGAGCTCTGTCCCTAACACTCAGCTCTGAGGCCTCACTGTGCGGCTCCAGGGTCCAAATGACAAGTGTGTCCCTGTGAAATTGACAGTAAAGACATCATGTATGCATGAGTCATATTCCACGATCCAAATGAATGCTGTCTTAATTGAAGGGACTCTTGTCAACAAGTAGAGGTTGGAAAGAGCTATTTTTAGGCTGACCGGGGCAGCATATGTGCAGTCGGTGGCATCTACGCTGGACACACAGGTGCCCAGGGAGAGAACACCTCTTTATAAAGTCCATTTCATCTGGGTGGGATTAAAGCAAACTGCTGAAGACGAAGCTTTAGATAATCTCAAACCTAGGGTCAGTGTCTTTCACGGGATTAACCGACCTGCAGGGGGGGATTAACAGAAGGAAGGTTATGAAGGTCAGCCAAGGGGCGGAGCCTCGGGCATCTTGCTGTTGCCATAGCGCTGTCTGTTGCTCCGTGGCTTCTTTATCGTAACACCAGATGAGGACAACTTTCACTGGAGATAATGGATGATGAGTAATGGTTCTTGAGACTGTTCTCTGTCTCACACCTCACTGCAGTTGTGCAGTCTCTCTGAAGAGACGAGACAGCTGAGTGGTGGGCCGTGCATGTGTTGATGTTGTAATAACTCATCCACTGTTGCCACTCACCTTATCTGCCCCTAGACTAGGGATTCTGAGCTGACGGTGTAATCACTCCCCCAAAAACAGAATACACAGCTGTTTTCCTGGTTACATATGACTTGTGCATTTTGACATAGATTTAATATTCTATCACGTTACCAAATTCATGAGCAGTTGCTATTACTACTATGCTTATTATTATTTTATCTTTAACTTGTTCCATGTCCTCTTTGTAAATGCGGAGCAGCACAGTGGGGTAAAACTAGGTCACACTGGCAAACATAATACTGTGTAAGGCTCAATCACATCTGTTCACTCTGGAGAAGCCCAGCGACTCTGTCAGTTACAATGCTATCCCACGCTGGTGGCTACTCAGGCAGCAGGTATGTAAGAATCTTACCAGGATGGCTACCAGATGCCACCACACACTTTGAAGGGTGCAGTCTGTGAGCCAAGTGAGCTCTTTTTTTTGAATGTAATTAAAAGACCGGAAAACTGTATGAACATCAACTTGGTGTTTTCAGCCAAGAGATGCAGGTATGTCCTACCCCCACAGGAGCACCTCATTAAACATGCTCATCGTTTCAAATGGAAATGATGCATGTCTGCTACTGAACTGCAAATGCCAAGCTCAGATGAACTGTTCAGGAGAAGCAGGCTTTATGGGTGCTGCTGGCATCAAAGCAGCAGGGATGGCCATTCCACTAAGCGGAACCAATGAGAGAAGGAGCTCTTGGCAGGCAGAGGTAGAGGTGGACTTTAGCCCGGAACAACCAACTATTGTCAGCAAAGCAAATGCATCTGTTTGGAGCTGGAAGATTACGGGTTTTAGAGTCAATTACACCATTCCCACTGCCACATGTACAAACTAACGCCACACAGATTCATCCTGTGTGACGATAAGAGGACAGTAATGTTTGCCCATGTGTGTATCATTATGAGCAGATTTTCGACACCCCGCGAGTCAATACCATCCTATGAGATAATGGGTTGAGGTCAAAATGGACTGTGTAAGTAATGAGCCATGATTTTATCATTGCAGAAGTCATTGGTCTTAACACCTCAGGGGCAAAGTCTTTAACCACAGAGTAGATCAATTCCTGTTAGAGCAAAACACACACTGGTGGGAATGCTCATTGAGCAAACTTACTGTACAGTAATGAAGGGGAGAGCACACACATGCATGCACACACGCACACACACATACAAAGGCACCCATGCACACATGCACATTCAGTTTAAAGGGTAATGAATAATATTGAGAGATGATTTAATGTATATTAACTGTAATATCATATGAATTCAATATGACTTTACAAAACAGATGAGCAGTTGTGTTTTGCACCTCTCCCAGTTTATGTAAAACTCGACTTTCAACATGAAATTCCAAAACATTAGGGCGATTCATCAATATTATGCTGTGCTTTGTTATAGGATGCAAGTATTGTGTTTGTTGTTTGTAAACATCTGTTTGTATGTTTGTTTTTATCATGTTTTATTTTTATACTGATGAGAACTAACTTGTAACCTGTAGAAGTGGAATCGCGACTGTTTAGCTAGTCAGTGGAACCCCTCTCTCGCAGGTGAACTCCTAGACCCAGACAATCCACACTTGTAAGATGGTTAAAGCAGGATTTCCACTAGTGTTCAGAGCATATGGTCTGTAGAGGTGGTGCTGGGACATAGCAATGCTTCTGAAGATGCTTTGGTAAACTGCCTCTCAAAAACGGATCATGCCAGCCCGCTGTTAAAAAGAGCAACTAATTCCTGCCTCTGGCTGAAAGCACATTAATTCACATAAGGATTCACAAATATGGTTTATTCAGCTGCCACTTTGGCCTATAGTAGCTATAGTTATCTGTGAAGGTGCTCCCATTGATTGATTTTACAAAGGCAATAGTAAAATTTGCCCCATAGTGTATTGTCAAAATGTACCAACTTGTCACATTCTTTCTCTCAGGCACAATTAACAAAAGTATGAGTTCTGAAAAGGCAGAGTTTACTAAGGTTGGATACTTTTGAACGATCTTATGGCTTTCATAGTAAACTTAAACATGTACTCTATACAGTGTTCAAGAAGACATAAAGTGGAACTGCATTTGAGTGGAGGGTGACTAACCGGTGATATGATGTGATTATTTTGGACATGCTGAGCTAAAGAATGGCAAGTGCCAACAGACCTTTCCACCCAGAAGCAGTTGCATCTGTCATTTTGACTTGACATGGATGTCATCTTGCAATGCTCTCTGGGAATAAAGATGAACCATTCTCAAAGAAGGTTTTGATTTCTAAGTATTATTTTCTGCCTCTCTGTCCCTTGTCAGACCCCCTTCCCTTGGCTCCTCCCCCCACCCTTAGCTCTCACTCGTGTGTTGCTGTTTTCCTCTCTTGTGCACACAACACACACACACAAACACACACATATTTCTCTTGCCCTCTTGTGCTTAAATATATAATTAACCACACTGCTCTTGCACTGACAAACTGAAATAATTGAACATGGCTGTTGATCATGGGTAGACTCAAATGCTCCCTCATCTCATTCTCCAGTAATTTCATCTCAAAACATTTCCTTCTCCCTCATCTCATCTGCCTTTCCTTCATCTCATAACATCTCCCTATCCTTTTATTTGTCTTCTTCTCGTTCTCTATCTCCCTCTCCTCCTCCCCAACCTTCTTCCCTGTATCCCAACAGAGATATACCAGGTGTTTCTCATTAATCCATGCTGGCAAGGCAGTTCTCACATTGCATCATTATTCAATCCACAAAAGCAGCCTTTTATATTTTCATTAGCTCTCTATTGGAGACTGAAGCCCCACATGAAGACCCCTGGAAGCCTCAACGTTGGCCAACAGGGACAGTAAACTGTTTATGAAGCAGCAGCCAGCAGCCAAAGAACATCTAATTTAGTTATCAGAGCATCTCTCGGTACAGCTGTACATGAACTGTGGTCTAATTGTGTCTTCACTCCAGTGTTATTTGTTTTTACTTGGCAGAGACTCTTCCTCTAGCCCAGGCTCACAGCCTACTGGGGACATGGATACCTCACACACACACACACACACACACACAAACACACACACACACACACACACACAAACACACACACACACAAACACACACACAAGCATGAGGATGCAAGCACAAAATACAAACACACCCACAAACAGCAAGACTACGACTGGGGCAGAGGAAAGCCAGTAATGGTGATAGGAACACAGTGGTGGTGTAAATTGGCCTAGGATACTGAGTGTGATCCTGTTATAGAGAATTTAAACTATATGGCATATGCAAAAGTCAATATTCAGGAAAGGGATGAAAACGGATAATCCTTGCAATCTGATTATACATTTTTTTGTAATTGTATTTCTGTAAAGTAGTTTGGTCACCAAGCAGTGTCCTGCTCGTTAAGGTATTTAAAGTTCTGTTCTGTAGTCTCACTCTCAGGAGAAATGCAGACACCCTGGCATTATTACTCAGTGAGATGAGCCAACCTTTAGAACCACGTCAGAGGTCCATGGCTTGATGTCCTGAGGGGAATTCTGTCCCATCAACAGGGACTCCAGACTCCTGTCTTCTACCCTTGGCCCAGACTCTCCTCTCTCCTACCCTGGCCCAGACTCTCCTCTCTCCTATCCTGGGCCCTGACTCTCCTCTCTCCTATCCTGGCCCAGACTCTCCTCTCTCCTACCCTGGGCCCAGACTCTCCTCTCTCCTACCCTGGGCCCAGACTGTCCTCTCTCCTACCCTGGCCCAGACTCCTCTCTCCTACCCTGGCCCAGACTCCTCTCTCTTACCCTGGGCCCAGACTGTCCTCTCTCCTACCCTGGCCCAGACTCTCCTCTCTCCTACTCTGGGCCCAGACTGTCCTCTCTCCTACCCTGGGCCCAGACTCCTCTCTCCTACCCTGGGCCCAGACTGTCCTCTCTCCTACCCTGGGCCCAGACTCCTCTCTCCTACCCTGGCCCAGGCTCTCCTCTCTCCTACCCTGGGCCCTGACTCTCCTCTCTCCTACCCTGGGCCCAGACTCCTCTCTCCTACCCTGGCCTAGACTCCTCTCTCCTACCCTGGGCCTGGTCTCTCTTCTCTACCAACCAATCCCACCTCAATCAGTTTGAAAAGACTGTCAAAATCCAAATAGCTTGCAAGTGTCTTTGTAGTATTGGTGTAACACTCCATTACTTGCATAAAGAGTGAGCAAGCCTATATCACATCTCGGAGATCTACCCTCATGGTAATTAATTAAGTTTGACTTTTAATAAGTAAGAAAGAAAATGTAGTGTTTGACAAAGCTGGTAAACATTAACAATGAACATTCTGTATCAAATTAAATTTATAACATTCAAGCAAGAGATAAATAAATAAATAAACATTAACAACATGGTTTAATATTAACTAAATTATGGTCTTGCTGTGCTAGACAAAGATAGATAGTGTTATCACAGTTACAGGTTTATTAAACGGTTTATTTGTGGAGTGCTTAATTATTCACTTTTAATAGTCTCCCTTCAGCTGTTGTGACTGAACTCAAATGCCAAGATTCTGTAATGAGAAAATGGTGTTATATTTCAGAGGACTATATGCCAGAGTGTGATCATTACTAATGTTTAAACTAAACACATAAGCGCAGCTAGTTCAGGCAGGGCAATCAGGCAGCGTGTGTCATCCGCTCATTACCACACCTGTGTTAGCAGCACAAGCCCATTGGGCCTTAAACGGCATTAAAAAGGCAGCGCGGATTCGCATACACACATGGTTAAAACACATGCACACACTCAGCCCATTTGTTGTATGATCAGTGCTGCTGCCACCCTCCACTATCCCCTCCCCCCCCATGCTGTCTATATGTTCTGTCCATCAGGGGGTTTATGTCTCTATTGCTCCCTGCCTCATATGTCATGTCTGTATGTGTTGCATCAAGGAGGCAGGGAGTGCTTCCCTTAGATCATCCACTCTGCCAAAGTCAAATCTACATGTCCATGTCATGTAACAACAAATGCTCAAATCTAAGACGTGATTGTCTTGACTGAACTACATTGATTGTCTGTCATTTTGTGAATTTAAACATCTGTTGTACAGTATGTTGCTTAGCACAGACATATTTTAGGAAACAGGCCCTGCACAATAGGGATCCCCTTTTGGCACATTTTATTTACGTAAAAAACATAAATATTTGTATTAGATGATGATGACAGACGTTGTTTATTGTGTTGCATTTGTACATCGCTTTTCTGTGCCAATTTATCCTCCCAAATACCTAAGTCAACATCTGTTGTTCAGTTCCAAGAAAGCTTTAGATATGTTTTTGAATGGCAAGTTTTGCCCTAATCTTGACATTTATATGTGCATTGCAGACCAATATTGAAGTCAGATAACGGTAGTGCTCTCAGTCGGGAGTTGTGTTTCAGTTGGGCATTTGGTTGTGCTCGGTTGTGCAATGAACTTGTCGTCTTGTTTTGCTCCGTTTCATTTTGGTCATTTCCACTTCCTCTCAAATCTGTGATTGTTTTCATGCCCAGAAAGTTGCCTCTTTTCTGTTTCCTGTAACTTGGCTGCTGCTTCAACTAATTTGAAATTCAAATGATCTTTTTCTCTGTGTTTTGCTCTCTCTCTCTCTCTCTCTCTCTCTCTCTCTCTCTCTCTCTCTCTCTCTCTCTCTCTCTCTTTCTTACCCTCTCACTGTCTCTTTGTCAATTTTTTTCAAACACAAGCCAGTGTGGATGTAAAACCATTTAATCATTTCATCAGTCCAGTGTGGCTGAGCAGTAGTCAGAGACAGAGCAGAACAGTATGTATTTGGCCTAAAAGGAGGTGAATCTGGGTTATTTTTACTGGGATGTGGAAAAAAAATCTCCTCTCTGCCTTGATAATGAGATGACGATGAGGACCAGCTCCTCTGCCTCTGCGATGCCATGCACTCCGGTCCCTCGACAATCCCTGTGACACCGATCTCTTTATACTCACCATGCCTGCCTGTCCCATTCCAGCTACTGCAGTTGCCTTGGCTGACTCCAAACTTATCCCCCTAAACCTGCTCTGCTGACTGCCAGGCCTGGCCCAGCTTTGCTTACTTCCCTATAAGATTTTTGGCGAAACATTCAACCACTCCGGCAGCTGCATAAATTCACCTTACTTTTGATTTATTTTCATACAGCATGTTCCTTTTCAGACTCATATGTCTGAAATATACTTATTGTCTGGCCCAAATAGTGTTATCTTTTCCTTTCAAACCTATACGATGCCAATGCAATAATACAATTGGGGATGTAGAGAGAGAGAGAGTTTTATATTCAACCATTGCAGGTTGAGGAACAGCACGTACCCCCAACACAAGTTCAGCATTTCCAGCTTTTTCAGATCTTCATAGTACAAGCATAATTTTGGTGAGCCCCTTATAACTGTAACATTTTGAGCAAGTTCCAATTCTGACTTGCATGGGATATAAACATAAGTGTTAATTGGGATATTACGACATCAAAGGCTAAGTGATGTGCAAGCCTCTGTAATCTGTAAATTGCACATAAAAGTCTCAAATTTAACTGCAAAATTTGAAAATACCTTCAGTTTTATTTAATCCACAGGAATTAAAGTAGATGTAGCTTAATGGAGTATTTATGGTGGATATGTTTTGCTCTGCAAAGTAGACCTACATTTCATATAGTTTACAGTACATCGCACATTGAACCTGTAAGGCTGGGTGTCAAACCTGCCCCCACCTCTCATATGCTAAAGTCTGGAGTTTCTGGACGGTCTCAACTTGATGGCTCTCACACCCCATTCAAGATGTGGTTTGATTGGTTGTTCTTGTGTATAAAGGGAATTGTAATGCATTGTTCTTTGGATTCTTCATCTCCTGAGACCTTCTCCTCAGTTCTCCCTTGTCCTACTGTCCTACTCCTTGCTCACCTCTTGCTTTCTCTCTGATTTACAATGATCACGGTAGAGTGGGTAAGATTTAAAGCCTTCATTTTGTAACATGTTTGCCTTGTAATTGATTTCATTTATTTGCAATGTTATTAAATGCGTGTTTCATTTAACCGTACTTTGACCATTCTTGCTCTGCTTTAACCCATATTGTCAAATACCTGGAATTCTATTGGTTTTGGCATTAATGGTTCATGCTAATACACTGTTCAGTTTCCCATCTTCCTTTAAACCATAGGGGAATTCGTTTTGGTTGCTTGGCCAATATTTAACCCCCTACAAACCCATGGAGGAAACACTGAGAAGTTGGAAGAAGAGTTGACTTGGTGTCCTTCTCTCCACACTACTATTCATTTCAGCTTTAAACTTGAACAGAACCATCCTTCTCCATCCAGCTCTTAAAGATTAGCAGTGAACAAGATTGATACCCACGCAACTTTAATAAAGCTTTGGTCCAGGCTCTTAATGTGCATCCCTATCACTGTTACCTCAGTTCCTCTCGTAAATGAACTGCTGTTGAAGAGAACAAAGAACAATTGAGTAGGCACTCCATCCCACCAATCATTACCTCCCCTGAACCTTCTCTGCCTCACCTGGAGTGAAGCTTTCTGCAAGCACGGCATCCATCATCTGGTTAAACTCCTCTCCTCAGATCCGTACTGTGCCTCATAGTTGTGGCCACCTGGCCTCATTCGGTAGCTGCATTGATACGTCCTCCAAGCCACACTCATAAATCCTGTCTGGGGAGAGATGCCGTTGGTTTCCGCATGAGGGAGAGGCTGCACAAGCATATTACTCAGGACTGACTCCGTTTCTCCTGCTTGCCCCAATATCAAAGCAGGCCGGCACACAAGAACGGAGATGTATTGTGCTTTTCAACATAGCTGTTCATGCTCGCGTTGTGATGAAACAAACCCCAAAGCCTTTGAAACTATTGAAAACCAACGAGGAAGGCTTTGAAACCTTTGAAAAATGGGAAGGATTCTGAGGCGCCTTACAGCAGTTGGTGTGACAGTTGTAGTACATGTAGTAATGGAGAATGTGTTTTTGACTGAAGTTGGTTTTAAGGTGGACGGTTTCCCATGCACTGTGATTGGAGGCGGGGCCTTTTACGCTATCAAATCTCAAGAGAGCATTTATAATGCAGACAGACTAGACAGGCACAGATGAGGCAGATCTAAAGAGGCCTCCTGCAGAAACCGAGCGAGAGGCCCAGTCAGCCAGTCATGCTTGCCATTTCTAGAAAACAAATGATTGAACAATGAATTCCTCTCTTGACGGATGATGACTGGAGAAAGGTGGTTATCCAGACGAGGCCACAAGAGCCTCTGTCCTGCCACAGAATCGATATACTTGTCCTTCAACAACCTTCACAGTGGAGTGTTCAGGAAGTCTTAGCATCAGACCAACGCTCCGTTGACAGTTTGATCAAGCTTAATGAATTGAGTGCTCAACTGAAGAGAGACTGCATGGACAATGCCTTTCCCAGGAGCATGGAGGAAGGAGGGCGGCAACACTGCAGCTGTGACCAGGTCACACCATGCAGACTGTGACCAGGTCACACCATGCAGACTGTGACCAGGTCACACCATGAACTTCTCAAATAATTGCTTTTGCACTCTGCTTGAGAGGGCACAGGGGGGTTCCTCCCAAAGAAGGCAGTTAAAAAAAAAGGGTGGGAAAAAATAAAACACTTTTTTCTTCTCATGAAGACGCTACCCAGGAGCAGGCGCCCCTGCCAGGACTTTTGGGCCCCATGAAAAAGAAAATATATATTTATATTGTTTGATAATTGGGGTGTGCTGCCTTCGGCGAGCACAAACCATTGTTATCTCACATATATATTTATTATTGTTTATTTTCGCGCCCCTAAGGCTCAGTCAATATTTGGACTACATAGACAACGTCGATGTCAAAAGGTTGGTCTTGGTCGCGATTGCGTTGGTTCTATTGGGATTTATGTTCCGTTGCACGGTTTAGGTTTTAATTAAGTTTTTTTGTGGCTAAAGTGAAGCTAACGGTGGCTAACTTGCTAGCCACAGTCACTGACGCTACTGACGTCACTAACGTCACGGAATATCGCGTGACTACCTCTAGCAGAACATTAGTTTAGCAGCTCGTTAACTTCTGGGAGATAGCTAGGCTAACTGCTTTACTGCAAGGGAGCTGCAGAAACGCCACAAGCAAATAGGCTAGGGTGATACTAATTTTACTTTTGATATGAAAAACAATATAAGCTGATATAAGGAAGTAGTTACATCTACTTTCGAAAACATTAGTCTACTATTTCACTGAAGCATTGACATCATGACATTAGCCTCTGTTGTCCGGGCAACACATTTACATTTAGCAGACGCTCTTATCCAGAGCGACTTACAGTAAGTACAGGGACATTCCCCCGAGGCAAGTAGGGTGAAGTGCCTTGCCCAAGGACACAACATCATATGGAGCGGCGGGGAATCGATCCGGCAACCTTCTGATTACTAGCCCGACTCCCTCACCGCTCAGCCATCTGACTCCCTATGAGCCTATGAGTATTACACATACTACAGCGGTCTATCATGCATCTGTTTTCAATCGTTAAAATAAACAATCCTCACAATTACATTTTCGTTGTAGGATTTATTATGACATTAGATTACAAGTAAACGATTTGATGGTGAAATTATCATTACCTGTGGTTTCAAACCAGTGTAGCTCACTGCAACGCTGTAGCTACTGTTAGTAGCTAAAAAAAACATCTCCACAGCTGTTTACAGTAGCCTACGTAGGAAGTCAATGATGTTCGGCACTACCCTTACTTAAATTAAAAGTCTTTCAATAGGTGAAACTATCTGACTAGTGACTACTAACCTGAACTCCATTGCCACCGCCTAAACTTGAATCTGTTCATGAAAATAATTAATTTCAGCCTAGACCTTACAACGGAAGTAACGTTAAATCGAATTCAATCGCTACCAAGACAGTCTAGTAGTAGTTGTAGCCTACAATTTACCGGGGCAGCTTCTCCACACAGCAGGGCTATATCGCATTTTGCGTTGTTACTGACAATGATCGCTACCACTGACATTCTTATGAATGAGTGATTTTCCCCTAAATAAATGTCAAGCTTATTTACGTTTTTGGGGGCATATTTTCAGTTAGCAGATGATACTATTTGAATTGCGATTCCATCTGAGATAGCTACTGCTGGTAACGTTGTTGCTAAATGCCTGAAAATATCACAAGAAGGGAAAAACTTACAATGGCGTTTAAATCATAGAGATTAGGTCAATTTTTACACCGGTCTGCCAAATATATTCGTTTTGATTCAACTATGAGGTTGCTGATCACCATTCCCTCTTGCAGGGGAAATGACGAGACTATTTCATTCTACTCTTCACTCTTAGTATTTTGAGTTGTAAATGAGCAGAAAAAAAATATGCTTTTAAATCTATGTAATCTTAATAAATAATAAGTAGGCTATGCATTTTAATATAAAATATACCGAAATATCAGTTGTAAAATGTGATTTAAATACGGACCCCTGCAAGTAAGCAAGCACACCCTACAATTTCCCCAGAAATTGTACCCCCTCTAGTTTCTATTAGTTTTTCTATTTTTGGGGGCCCCTGTCAGTCAGGGGCCCTTAGAATCGTCCTAGCTTTCCCCCCCTATACAGCGCCCCTGCCCAGGAGTAGATGCCAAAAACACATGGTGACATAACCAAACATTTGATGACATTGTCTCCCTCTGTCAGCTGTTTATTGCTAAGCTCGATATGGATGTTGTATCATAAACTGGGTTATGTTGACGATACACACTGTTCATTTACACTTAGTGTATGATTCTCTCATGATGACTGAATATATGATATAGAGTGGATTTCACTAAGATGTGGTTGGATATGTCTGGTATGGATGATTAATTCATACAGTCTCATGTCTCTGATAAATTTTTTAACAACTATAGGAGCATCTTACATCTCCATCAGCGGTGGCCAGCGGAAAATGGCAAGACATGTTTTGAAAAATTTAGATGGTGAAAAACAGGAGTATGCAGAGTACTGTAGGAAACATATTGTATGTGTGTGGACAGTGGAATTGTCCGTGTCACAAAGTCAAAGAAACCTGGAGGGTGAATCCTAGGGTACTGACTGTCATTTGACCCCCAAACTATTTTCAAGTTCTCTAACAGTTTTTCACCTCTTATTACTGTAGCTTTAAGCAACTGAGTACCTGGTACTCACATTGCAGTAGATTTCCATGTCCATTTTTCGACCCTGGGTCATGTATTCACTCTACCACAGGCATAGAAATAGCATGTTTTTGCATGACTGGATACTCGGTGAAGCCTGAAATTCATCATGCACAAAACTAAACAGGATAGGCAGGTGAGAGTATGTATGGCAGTCTCTTTGTAATGCTGGTAGCCTAGTAATATTTATAACAGCATAGAACTGACCCACAAAAAAAGTCAGCTGGTACCAAGGACTGATTCTGAACTCTAAAAATGTTTGTAGGAGATTTAACTGTGAAATGACTTAATCAGACAGCTTCCTTCTAAGATTGAATTCTAATGAATTTAAACTGACAATATAACCTTCGTTTTCAATCATCCAAGCTGCTAAAGCCATTAAACGAAATATTAATCTCCTTTCCTCTGTCAGTCAGTCAGTCTGTCTGTCTGTCTGCCTTTTACTTTCTATCTCGTTCTCTCTCTCGAACACACACAAATAACACAAGCCCACACTCACACACACAGCAACAACACCATGGATGCCAATTTATCAAGACCCAAGCAGTCGGCAAAGTCGGACATGCAGAGGCAGGCAGCATTACTGATGAAAAATGAGTATGAATGCTGTCAGGAAAGTGGGTCAGCTTGCTCCTGACCATACAGGTCAAAGTGCCAGACTGGGTGAGTTCCTGATAGACCAACAATTAATGAACCTGCCGGATTGACACTATGGAAGAAAAGTGCATGTAGAGCATACAAAGTGATACAGCAGCCTTTAATTACAATTAACTCTGCATCCTTGTCTCCCTCGCAACACTTTGTTTTCAGGAAGGGCATTTTTTGAAGCAAGATATGTCACATCAGAGCGAAACTTATAATAATAAGACGACTTTGTGTTTATACAATTAGATCAATAAGGCCTTATAAGCCACTTGTTATCAGGGAATACAATCATGTGAAGCAGGATTGATTGTCTAGATACATACCTCTGACATGTTGATGAAACATAGATCAACCTATATTTTACGATGTTCTGGAGGCCTGCAAACCATGAAAGCACAGTTTATGTAAACATGAAAACATGTAGGCTACATAGATGTGTACGTTAAGCTTGCAAAGCCAAATGTATCTACAAGATAGATCAAATCAGCTTTTTGTTTTGATCCCAGATATGCCCTCACAAGGGTGTGTTGATATGTTGATGATGGAGCTGTTTTAATCCCTCTGAGTAGGATAGAAGATGACCAATAATGTATGTCAGCACAAAAACATGCAGTACACTTACTAAGTAAATGACCAAGCACCTTAGGTTAAAGTCTAAGTTTGCAAACAACCCAGATATGCTTCACTTGGGAAATTACATTAATTCCAACAGAGGCCGAGATGAGATGTAAGCTACTGTCTGAAGGTACCATGGCCCTAAACCAATCACAGCATGAGAATCATTAAGAACTACAGAAAAAAAGCACACAGCCACTGCATATCATTCACAATACTACTATTATCATATGTTCTGTTATAATGTCTAGTATGAGCGTCTGCTAAAAATGACTAAATGTAGTATAATTCAAATGTCCAGAGAGGATTATTTTGCTAATATGTAAGTAGTAGTTTTAAATCCAGGGCTAAAGAATTGTTCAAATTAGGTGTAAACTGTGAAGTCAGTGCAATGTAGATTATTCTCAGTGTTGTAAATGGCCATTGAATTGCAATGGAAAAGGAACAGCCAAATTCTACAGTCATTGATCAATCTAGTTGCAGAATTGTTAAGCCTGATAGCTTCACTTGGGTGAGAATGGGTCCCAGAAAAGATGAATGGACCATTTAAAGTTGTTGTGAAGTCCATTTAGGTCAGTAACATCCCACGTATGTTAAATGAGGGTCCTGCTGAAGTGAGGGAGGTGTGAAAGGTAGTTCTAGACCCTTAATCACATTTAGCAGGATCACAGCCCTAGATGGAGTCAGCCAAAATAACTGTTCAAACGGAATGTTCTGTGTCAGCCCACAGCAAGGAAACAGCAATAAAGAGAAGCCCCAAAAAGTCACCTCATCTCTGAACCTTGTTTCCATTCACCTTTCTTGTCATTGAGTTTGTTTATAGCAGCAGTTTCTTGTGAGTCTGGGTCTATAAACCCAGAAACAGTGTGAGAGGCACTGGGAGAGGAATTACAGGGAGGAAAAGGTCCAGCCGAGATCAGCTGTGATTCAGCACCACCAGAGAGTCACTGATGATAGGGATATTTTCCCCTTCATCACCAAAACATATTCAAATATACTTGTGCTGAAACAATAACAGTGGAACAATGCAAAGGATACAAACCAGTTACAAATGTGGTGCCACTAGTTTGACAAAAAGCATCAGTTTTCAAATAGAGGAATGTGAAGCTCATTTCATATACTATCAGTCTCCTGTAACTGCACGTTATTTTGATACGTATAATGGAGATATTGGGATTTCCTATCAGCTTTGCTGATATGAACCTAACAGTTTTCTGTTCTGTTTAATGGGAAACTAGATATGTATGTTATCATCTTTCACTTATGAATTTAAAAAATCATTACATCATCCATCATACACATCAGACACAATTAAAGTCACAATTGGCAGCGAATTATAAATATCCCCTCACTTTGCATCACAGATGAGCGACACATGCCACATCTGATCCAATACTAATTTAAACATCCAACTGAATAGAGAAAAAAAAGCCTTACCTGTTGGAAGTAATTTCCCCTTTGTTCTTAGAGCAGTATGTTCCATGAGTTTTGGTTTGGAGAATCCTTTCAAGTCATGAAAGGTCAGTCCACCTCACGATGATGGGGGTGAATGTTTCACCTACAGACAAAAACTATTAATGCATGTACATTGATTAAAGCAGTTGCTCACTGCCTGTGCATTTCCCACAAGGACATCTGCCTTTCCCGTTGTAATCACCATAACCATGATTAGGACAATTTGCCATAGCTGCCACATTTAAAGGAGAGTCTCCAGGAGAGCAGGAGCAACTTTGTGGATTAGGGCTCTCCAAGATGAGGACGCCACATTAACCTCTAGTTCTCCCAATGTTTAAGCCTTCAGAAAACACATCCCACTGATGTCAGGAGATTTACACTGAAACGGACAGAGCAAAAAAAAAAGATGGCCACTTTATTGTGATAGGTGTTTTATATCAGAGTCACATCTGATATCAAACAGAGATGGGTGGGAGTGGTGACGGAGAGAGAAAGGGAAGCTTGAAAAGAGAGAGAGAGTTAGACGGAGAGAGGCACAGGGACAGGTCGGAGGGAGACGATCGATGCAATTTCCACGGACAGCACCATTGTTCCTATTCCAGGCATCGGGGTGATTCAGCACCATGGACAGCTACAGAGTACAGCCCCGGTGAGAGCATTGGAAATACACATCATAAATTCACACATTGCAATTGTCCATATGACTTTCCATGTGGCAGACAAAGTGTGGGGGATGAAAAGGAAACCCATACTCTGCCGCTGGCTTTTGAAGTGCCAGGTTCCCTGCAGAGCTTTGTAATCAGTGGGCGGTGTTGGCTTTGGCGCTTCCCACCAAATCTCAAGGGTCCCCTGTTGCTCCTCCAACAAGCGGTCTTATTGCAAGTGACACAACAAATGTATTACTCACAATAGGTTTGGTGTATCCACCCACAACCACTTATCTCTCGATGTCAAACGGCCGTAGTCTGACCAGCAGTGGAAGAGGTCCTCGGTGACAACTTAGAACAGGGATTATAGATGACCGATGTGGGCTACAGCCAGCAGTCAGGTCACTAGAAATCATAAAAGGAAGACAGTAAGTGGACTAATGGATCATACAAGGGCTCATATGACCGGCTTGACCCTTTCTTTTGATGTAGACTAGATGAACCAGATGCCATGCAGCTTTTGCATAATCTTATAGGGAGGGCATGCATTTGAGAGTGTGGGTGAGTGTATGTGTGTGTGTTTCAATAAGGCTGTGCTGCTAATCCACAGTGCTACAGGAAGCCCCCAAGGCTACTGTCAAGGCCGAATGAGCCTGACCCGTAATCCCAGACAAATTGCATGCACTCTCATCTCATTCCACCTATCATCAATGCAGTGGACACTGCTGGTAGATTTAATCCATTTATCCTCTGAAGACCTTCACAAAGAGCCTTGTGCACCAAAAAAACAGACCCAAACTTGAAAGAGCGGGACCCTGAGTTTGCAGAAGGTAAACACAATGGACAGATCCGTTTGCGGGTGGGGGATGAAGAAGCTATTGTGCCACAAGCACACAGCAAAGGAGCCTGTTTTCTCTGGATCCCCGCCCCAGATGTTAGTGTTGATAGCATGGCCTGGCAGGCCCCTGAGGACACTGGGTAAACATATTGTATCTAGATCAGGAACTGAGAAGATGGTGAGGAAGATTACATTGAGGTCAGTGTCAAAGCTGAAGGGGTCAGAGCTGTTCCACCGACATGGAACCGTTTCAGGGTCACTTCAAGAAATCAGACAAAACAACGCATTTTCAAGGCTGCTACCCTGTCTGGATCAATGATTGCTTTCAATCTGCACATCTGTTCCATATTAGATGGGACCAAGCCTCCAACAAAGTCTCAGCCATGGCTGGTTTAACCATATGTTACAGTTTGAGGACTACAGTATTTTTAATTTGACACCACCGAGAATGGTGGACACTAAAAGGGTTCACAAGTTTTACATTATGCTACTACCCCTTCATACTGTATCCTAATTAAAAATCTAAGGTACATAGCATAGCTGTCATTTAGGCAATAGTCATTTGAATGGGAACATAATTTGACTTTAAAAGTGTGGCATTATCTGACAATACATGCACACACACACTGGCAGGCTGAAGATTCATGCCATACAGTACATCCTCTGTGTTTTACATGATCAGTGTCTCTTTTAGACATAATAGTACATTATCGTGTTTACCCTATTGAATCAGTGATCAACAAAATTCCACCTATAATCTCTCCAGGTAAAACAAAACCCATTTGGGTAAGGGTAAGAAGTCAGGCAAATTTGCAGACCATGTCAGTTGTATCCAAGCAGTTGAACAGAAATGCTAATCCAGTTATAATAGGCACTGATCCATATTACAACAATGGAGGAGGAGATTAAACAGCAAGGAGCAATGCATGTTAGTGGACCTCTCCTGGTTGTTGAGACTTTGTCTCTTCTCCATATGACAAACAACATGTCACAGCTTTAGCCTAAGCTGTTTGGTTTTGACTATTTAACTTGTTTGGCAAGGAGTGTCATGATACAAGCATTGAATATGTCTTCCTTGCCTCAAGGTATCATATTGTGTCATACAACAAATACATAGAAATTAAAACATTCTCAAACTCTACACACAGTTTCTTCTTGCTTTGGCAAACTGGAGATTCAAATGCTCTCAACAAAGAGGGGTATGTCTTACGTTATACCGTGTTGATTCTTAAAGCACATTTGCCATCTTAAACTTCAAAGTCTTTGGGTGTTTACGAGTTTACGGTCATCTGCAAAATTGCATTGACTCACCATACCAAAAACACCTCTGAATATGAGAGGATTTCAAATTCCTCTTGACAGGTTGGCATGATGCCATGACTGCCAACTCATCGCCCTCCTACACATCTATAAACACCCCACACTCTTGATATCATTTACTTCAAGATGAGCAGTAAATTGCATAAACCACAGTGACCAGATGAGGTATGGTGGCGTTTTGTCAGTTGCTCTTACTTTTTATACAATTAGTTTTCTGCAGGCGAGCACGAGAGTAAAAACTGAAACTATAATATTTGATATGTGCATGGAGCCTTAAAGCCAGATTCCCTCAGAGAGAAACACGCAAGCTTATGTCTACACTCTAACGTTAATGATGCCATGTAGACTTCCCTTGTACAGAACAGTAAGCCCCCCCAGCGTACTCGATTTGAATGCATGGAACCCATCTAGTCAGAAGTAATACACGTTGCATATAATACACTATCATCAATGTTACCGTGCAGTTACACACGAAGGGTATTGTGTAAGGTTGTCGTGGGCCGTCAGTTTCTCCTCTCTCTGCTCCATGGCTAAGGAGGCAGGTTGTGTTGTGCCACCTAGGGACAACAACGATCAGTTGTTCTCTATTTTGAGGCACAGAGCGAAGCAAGCGGATGCACATTTGCAGATGGTGTTTTCTGTGCTTTAAATATATCCATGTGACAAATTAATACAGAACGATATCTTTTAGAAAGCCCAAATGGATTGTTGCGTCTCGTCTAGCTTGCGTTCTAGCCGTTTTAAACCTACTTTTTAACCCGTGAGTGGATACCGACTTTTCAAGGACGATATATAACTATATAATCGACAGAGTAGTGGAAAGGCGATCCTTTCCATGTCTTGTGATATGATTTTTTTTTGTATTCACACGTTGAACAAAGTCTTAATTTGAGGAGTCAATATTGCGCCCTCGTCTCAAACTGCCCAAGTAGCACTCTACATGCGGTGACATCTGTCATAGACTGAGCTGTCTTCATAGTCTCTCCTACCAGATCGAGTGACCAGGACTGCTCGGAAACTCGTTCAAATTTTGGAAATTACACGTTCCTGGAGTAATGGCGAAATAAAAACAAGGATGCCGAAGATGCGCCATCCAGTTGACGGACAACCGATGTGCAAAGGTGTATTATGAGCGGTAAGTAAGTAGAGAGGTGTCTTTTTCTTGTCTGAATCAAATTTCATAAATAGGCTATAACTCCTTTCAGCGAGTTTACTTGTGGTGAAAACCTAGGCTTAGCGTTAATTGCTCAATACTTTGCATATACTAAAAGCCTATCAGCCGTTCTTGAAAAATGTCTGAACTGAATTGTTGAAGTTGGTATTGACCATACA
The DNA here is from genome assembly GCF_021917145.1 of Hypomesus transpacificus. Classification (NCBI taxonomy): domain Eukaryota; kingdom Metazoa; phylum Chordata; class Actinopteri; order Osmeriformes; family Osmeridae; genus Hypomesus; species Hypomesus transpacificus. The sequence goes on along the minus strand of NC_061065.1, from coordinate 3,669,924 downwards.
GCTGAAAATGTTTTTTTATTGAATGTTGAAAGCAGGCAACTGCCAATTTATTTTTTTCACTTGCTCCCCCACCCTATATGGCACGGTCGTCACATGTAGCTGTCATAAAACATTGTAAATCTATTCAATAAAGATTGGATCATGCGGAGGTTAAAACAAATGTTATTTGAATTATTTAATTACATCCACTAAAATATCAGACTTCTTGGTTTAGATGGGGCTCCACTGCAATCGCAAACCTGCCGTTTGATTCCATTACTCGTTTTAATCAAATACTCATTGCAACAAAACGATTGTAGCACCTGTATTTTGTATTTACATGTCAATCACCTTTCTGTCTGCTTAAGATATCTCAGGATCTAATTCCATCAGATGTTTTGCCTACTCGCAAGGACACACCTTAATACAACATGCACCTGCAATAATACACATTGGTCACACATTATTGCCTGCAATTGACACACGAAGTGCTGCTCATTAGAAAATGCGCATCAGCAATATGATATCCATGAGATGGGGGAAAACTAGAACAGGCTCCATGCCTGGTAATTGGTTGGATATTCCTCAAGTCACACCTTGAAGAACCGACCAGGGGAATTTGGATATGGCCCCTGTGTTTTCTAATGGGACGTGCATAACGTTGAGTTGTGTTGTAATGAGTTTCCTTGCATTTTATAATAGCATACCCCAGTGGGGGTGAGGGTTTATACTAGTAGCCTTTGAGTTTCAGGATAAAAATTCCAGATTGTTTTGCCCCAAACACCACGGCCTTTGCCGTTGAGCTCAGTGCATCTAAACCAGGTGAGACAATAGGATTGCAGGGCTTTAGAGGTAACTGACCTTTACTTTTTACTTGAGACTTAAAATCAAGTCAAAAGTGAAAGGGAGTCACATGATTAAGGAAAATAAACTGAGTTCATACCAGTGTGAAACCATTCCCTTTGTCGGTCAGCCAGACCTGTGAAACCACACAACCCAGCTACATGCCAGCCTCAAGACATGGGCAGGTAACCCTGTCTTTTCAGTAGCTGTTCAAGACACTCTCAGCTGGCAGGCAAGCAAAACCTCTAGCAACAACCTCACTGTCTGCTGTTTAAGAGATGGCCTTTGGCTCACAAGGATTAGAGTCCTGTCCCTAATTGACTTACTGTTAACTCTTTCACACCCCACAAATACACACCCATGGATTTCGGTCACAGGGTAATATGGGCTCCACAGATCACAACTCAGTCAGCACATTGGGACTGAGGCAGTGCCATGGCCCACTCATTCATTTGCAGTAAAGAGTTTGAGAGATTGTCCTTCTCTCTTGTCCCACACTGTTCGGTGTATAAAATAAATGCTTGGACATGTGCCAGTGAAACTGCTAATCTCTTAGTAATCACAGATTAAATCCCCTTTCTGCTTTGAAGGGGTGGTTTCACCACTGCATGAAGCTAAATGGAATGTGGACATGAATTTCTGCAACAGATATATAGTGTATATAGACTGTATATAAGTGTGTGTGTGTGTGTGAGACATATAACACACACGTGTGTCAGGAGGAAATAGCAGGAGATCACATTCAAAAGATCAGCGGAAAGGTATTTTTAAAACGGTATTGTTGAGCAGTAATTGGGACACTGACATGATGAGGTGGTTTGTCAGCATCTGATATTCACATTATTCTCTCCCATCCTGAGGGTTTGGATAAATACTCTGGCTTGTATGCAGTCTTCTATTCCTTCAGTAATTGTATTCAGATGACAATATTAGAGCCTGTCTCATGAGCATACTTGATCCCCAGTGCGTACACATTTGTCATTATTGGTCTTTTTACGTTAAATATCCTGTGGATTGGTTGGCGCCAAGGCAGGTCTTTGGGCTCTCAAATAATACCGGCCTAAGCAGCCCCTGGGCCTTTCAGCGGATCTGCTAGCTATAAATAATGGCACATAGGTCACCATGCTCCTAGCTGACGCACTCTAAGCCCCATCCTTAGCTGCACAGGGGCCCACAGAGAGCTCAGCGCTGTGTCGTCTGACTGAGTGGCTGAACAGCGGGCAATCCAGAGTGCAAGGAGATTGAAGGCAGGCCTCAGGCACGCCTCACGATATGTCTTCATCCCTCTTATCATCTTAGTCATCATAGTTTTGTCACTATCACTGTCTGCAACCATGTCTGCCTCCATTCTCACTGAACTTGGACACTTGGCAAGCAGCCTTTTGACCTGGCAGGAAAATAAGGGCATGATTATATTATTTGGCCTAATTTATTTCTGACTTTGCAGGCCCTCAGCTTGGAAGCCTACCAGCATCACTTCGGGACCAATAAATACTGGTTGCTGAGCAGGATATCCATTGTAATAACCGTGCAGTCTTTAACAGCAGCTATAGGGACACATAAACGACTTGCTTTACGACCAGCATGCCTGACATCATGTGCATTATGGGAAAACAAACTTGAAACTGCACATTTACAAGCCAGTTTTTCTTGTTAACGTTCGTATTCCCACCAGTGTTTTACTAAGTAAAACACTAGCAAGTTCATTTCAATATTCCTGGTACAGCCAAGATAATAAAAACAAAAACACAATAGTGTTCGGTCATAAACAACACGTAGCAACATTGTTTGTTTTCTCTTGATGGCTGATATAAAGCCAACTTTCAAATCCTTTGATACATCTGATACTACACAGGATCCAATGTTTTTTTTATGGATTCAATATGTTTATTATGTTGACTGTATGCACCTGCCCACCAAAGTAAATTCCTTGTTTACACTTACTTGGCGATTAAACCCAATTCTTATTCTGATTCAGTAGATCATTAGTAGGCAGAAGTGCAGCATGTTGCAAACAACAAGTCTTCTGTACAGCAATTTGGGCCACTGATTGAAGGTTGTGTCTATTATCTGGGAGGAAAGCCTTCTGCAGAAGTCAAAGTGTTCTGTCTGTGGATTTTCATAGCCTAGCTTTGGCTTGAATACAGTAAATCTTGCTCCAGTTCAGAGTTGGACTCTGTGTGATGGCAGAGGGTATTCCCTGTAACTGCCAGTGAGGAGTTAGCCGGCATGTCAGTCACTGATGCCCAGCGTCGGTCTGAAGGGAAGAAAAGGCTCAAGAGATGAAGAGCAGCGCTGGGCCCCAAACATCCTCACATACAGCCCTGTCTTCCTGACTGATTCCACATGTCAGACAAGACTGGGGTGTCATTTGTTGGTCTAGATACTGCCATGTCCCCTCATTTGCCATTGTTTCTGTCCTTGGACAAGAATCCCTGAAGCTACGGTTAGATACTGGTGCCTGCCAATATCTCCAACTACCTTTTCTTCAAGAAAATCACCAGGATACTGGCTGTTGTGTGTTAGTTGGGTAATGTTCAGAGGCGTTGTTCATGCCACACAGAGCAGTGGGAGACTGCTGCAGGAGAGGGGGAAGTCACATGTAATGAGTCACATAACTGGTGAGGTGATAAGCTTTGTAGCAAGGCTTCCATTCCCACCATGATAAAAACACCACCTATGGAAATTAACTTGCGATAATCTGAGTCACACCATGGTTTAAAGATCTTTAACGTTTCATCTTCAAAGATCCAGTAAAGAGTTCTCTACAAACTACTGTAATGTTATTGTATCGACTGTCTTTAGAAACAAGGTCCCGAAGCGGTGGGCTGTCCTGACATTGAGCTTGCAAGAGACATGAATGAAATGTTTTTAGTGGTCAATATGGTTTGGTTGTTCGTTTACATGTTTCGGCCAGTCAATTTATGGTCCATCTATAGTCCATTTGAGTATGTCAGAAGGGAGATTGGGTTATAGTAGAATAATGCCTGCTGTCTATACATGTACTCAGCTCTATCTCTGGACAAAACATAATCCTCTGTCTCTCTGGAGGCTTTCGGTGCATAGGACCCAGGCCAAAGCCCTCTCTCATTTATTCATGATATTTAGATCCCCTTCTCATATGGACAACCCAATCCTTGGACTGGCAGGTCAGCACTTAGAGAGCTAGAAAGCAATCCCAACAGAATTGTTTTCCCAGACTTGTTTCTTTTCCTCTGATCATCTGATACATTTCTTGTTTGCCAGTAAGGATATGTGATTCACTGTGTGTGTGTGTGTGCTGTACTGTACTGTACAGACCTGAGTCGTCTGCCTGTGAAACTGATTACCATATCATCTTTGCCCCAACGTCGGTGAGTGGTGACTCCCGGGCCTACTGCTGTTTCCTTATACCAACGCATTTTCTGCAACATCAGTCATACTTCATATCAAATCCCCAGGCTTGTAAAGAAGACCTGATCGTCTTCGGAATTGAGGTCAAACTAAAGGAATTCATAGAAGAGTAAGATACGCTGTGCTTCTTAGATGGTATCTGTTCAATTATGTTCAATATCAAAACATTGCTGAAATAACTCCATCTACATAATGAGCTTCATACTTCATGTGAGACTGTTGAAAGTAAAGCTGTGTCCTCTTTAGTGTGATTACAGTTTGGGGCATCACAGCTGGAACAGGAGGTACATCTCTCTTGTCTTTCTCATTGACTCGTATGGGAGTCTGAGATGGCCGAGGGGGGTTAAACGATATAAAATAAATAAATTGAGCTATGTCTTCTCTGCCGGAAACAAATCCTTATGTCAGCTCTTCTGCACGAGGCCATGAAATGAAATAGTCTAAGCCATAGATATACCGTTGCTCTAGTCAGCCTTTGTGTAATTTTCTAAAGATCCATTTTGCAACAAGGGGCCAGACCTCAGCAACTTTGCTCTGGCTGTGCTCATTTAAAGGTTCTCCATCAATGCAGAGAGACACTTAAGGACGGCTGGAGGGACAAACAACTACAGAAATAGAGAGACAGCGAGAGACAGACAGAAATATTGATGGGAAAAAATACAACAAAGACTTAGCGGTGAGAGAAAAAAGAAGGGATGAGTCACTGAGATGACAACAAATGTTGTGTTTCAATTTCAGTAATACATACAACTGGTCTGCAAAGAAAATCTGAGTGAGACAGTCGCCGGATAAAAGGAGGGGTACACAGCGAGGGGCACATGGAAAAATGTGCAGAGCACCGGGCGGAGATGCAGGAAGCGAGGGAAGAAAGAGAGGAGTGTTGTTTGGGCGTTGCGTAAGCGTCTCATTACCAGGCCTATCAGAGGGGTAGTGTGTCTGTGTCTGCGTGCCGCAGCTGACCCGCTGCCACACGCTGCTCTGTGCCCCTTGAGCCAATTAGAGGCTCGGCTGGCTCATTTCCTCTGAGCAGCACCTCAGTGTGCCACTGCATGCTGAGTGGCTGGGAACCGCATCTAAACCGAGATGCCTTATCCTGTGCGAGCCACACTGAGCGCACTGGACTTGGAAGCGATTAAATATCCGGCAGCATGGCACGTGTGGGATGTATTCATATGTCTCCATAAATGTTTCCACCAATGTAAACTTGAGTGTTCAAAAATGGTTACCGGAACTAAGTGTGAGGGGGATGTGTGTGGGAGGGTGGGGGGGGGGTGGGGATTCTTGTGATCTCTCATGTGCTCATGGTAGTTTGCATGCTAATGTTGGTTAACATTTAGGTAGCCTGGCGTAATATATGTCTTGGTGGGATTCACGTAAACAAGTGTTACTTGCGTGCTGTACTTGTGAAGTTGTGCAATACAATAAATAGATATATTAGGAAAAGGAACCTTGAGATTGTATAGAAAATCGTATAGCATGCATCTTTAACCATGAGAAAAGTGAGTAATGGGCCTTAAGAGTATAAGTTTCACAGACTACACAACTTGTGTTTTATTCCCCCATTGAATGAAGCATTGTTTTAGTCTTGATAACACACATTTTTGTCCTATGGATTGATCAGTTAGTGTAAAGGTACACCTTTAAAGAGCAACAACACAGGCATCTTGGAAACCTGATTCACATTTATTTGTCCTAACTGGCTTGTAACCTGAGTACTCTGCGAAGCGGGTATGTCCTCAGGGAAGCACTGAATGAATATCTGCCCCTTCAGGATAGCGGTTCTTGGCAGAGTTTACCAGTAGGACTGATGTTGTCCCCGCCCCAATCTTCTACTGTTTTTTGTTTTACTGTCATGACATTTGTATTGTCTGTCATGAATAGTTTAAACTTTAAAGAATCAACCCCTGCATCTCTGTAGAGCTGCTTGTACTCAGCAGAACCGCTCAAACGATGGCCTGTTCAATCAAATGGTTAAAAGACAGACAAGACATTTCGGCAGAATTGCAAGCACAATATTACAGTAAGACAATATGCTTTGTTTTCATTTGATGTCGTAGGTTTACATTTTTTTGCTGACAGCCAGCACAGCTAAGTCTTGATATGCATAACGTTCAGAGAGAAGCAGATCATTAAAAGTGTCATTCTTAAGCTGTTCCAACATCCAGACTTGTGGGGGAGAGCTATTCTAGGCCATTACTTGTTTATGGCAATTTGCTCCTACAGCCCCATTGTGTAATTGATATCACTGCATAGCTGCATAGCTGTTGATGTGAGGCAAGCCCTGAAAGAGGACAGAAGTGCCCAGGGGACCAGTGCAGCAAAAAAATGAAAAGCTTTGATGTCAAGCTAATGGTGGAGGAAGAATTCAACCTACATACTGCCTGCAAAGAAGAAACATAAGTGTTTGCCATTCATGGCACTCTTTAGTTGTGTGCTTGGGTCTATGGGCGAGCATTAGCCTGTTTGTGTGTTGTATATATAATTCGACTGTGAGCACTTGATAATGAGTCTGTTAGTTTGTGTGTGGGGAGTGTGTGTGCAAGTTTAATGTTGTCCTCTGTGTCATTGTTCTAGGGTATGTGTATTCAAGCATCAACCTGTTTGTATAAAAGTGTGTGTTTACGTGCTTGGGTTTTACTTGGGAGACCATGAATCTGTGTTTGTGTGCGCTGGGTGTGTGGGCAAGTCATATGCATGGGTGTGTGCACATGAGGGCATGTGAGCTGTATGGGGATCGTTTTTGGCTACTGTCTTTAATGTTTCTTTCTGGCACAGTAGTACAGTGTGTTATGCTGTTGAGAAGGGCTGTTGTTGTTCGGATTCTTTCCTTTCACTCAAGGGACGCCCTGGCCCTTAATGCTTTTAAATGGGTTCTAAATGAGAACTTACAACTGAGGTGCAGTAATCAAGACATAAATTAGTGTACAGTAGATGAGACACGGTGATTGCACTAGATCCTGGTATTTCAGAGAGAGAGCGATAATGAGAGACAGAAGGAGAGTAAGAGAGTGAGACAGTGAATAAGAGAGATTAGAGATGGTAGAGAGAGACCACAGAGCATTCCTGACTTCCTCTGCCTCAGGCTGTGCTTGTACTGTGGGACCCCATTTTGTGCCCCGGTCTATCAGGCGCATTAACAATTTAACTTTTCCTTTGAATTATGGCAGCGGACGCCTCATCCAGGGATTAGCCCTGTATCCTCTGGTGTAGCAATCTGCTATCAGGGCCCAGCATTGGCAGGTCTCACTCCAGTTAGCCAGGGTCAAGACGGCGATGTCTCTGTAAGTGCAGGATCAGAGCGGATGCATGAACATTGTCGAGCCGGTATCCCTCCTGGGATTTCCCAGATCTCCCAGTTCACTGTCTTTAGTTCATGTCCTTAAAGGACTGTTTGCAGATGAGCGCTGTTCTTCGGATCGGATCTCAGCAGATGTAACACAGCCAGGTAAACACTTGGATACGATGACTTTTATAACTGACATCACAGCTTTAATCATCTCATATTTTATTGACGTTATTTCATATTTTATAAGCTGGGGCTGTATCATGTTGCGTTCCCCACAGCCCAAAAAAGTTGTTTTTTTACACACACACATACCACACACAAAAACACACAGTGTAACTGTGAACCTTTGATACCAGCTGTGAGCCATGATGGAACATCAAGAGACAAGCGTCATCAGGAAAGTCAATGCCAATTTTTACATGGCGTCGTTAGTGTCAGTGTTGCACCTTGCATTATATTTGTACTCGTTGTCCAAATTAGTCCAGTGGAGCTTAGATACTGGCACAGGCAAAGGCTTTCAGTGTGACAAGGGAAGTCAGCCGACGGGACCCAAAGCACTAATGGCTGGCCGTTGCATTAAACATGGCCCAGCAGGCTTCCATTAGAGACACCCTGTTATTCCCCGCGCCAGGCTGGGGGAGAGCAGAGCAGAGACGGTAGGCCTGGTGGTTCCCTAAGAGCCTCCTCCTCCTCACACACTCCTCCTCCTCCTCACACACTCCTCCTCCTCACACACTCCTCCTCCTCCTCACACACTCCTCCTCCTCCTCACGCACTCCTCCTCCTCCTCACACACTCCTCCTCCTCACACACTCCTCCTCCTCCTCACACTCCTCCTCCTCCTCCTCACACTCCTCCTCCTCCTCACGCACTCCTCCTCCTCCTCACACACTCCTCCTCCTCACGCACTCCTCCTCCTCCTCACACTCCTCCTCCTCCTCCTCACACTCCTCCTCCTCCTCACACTCCTCCTCCTCCTCACGCACTCCTCCTCCTCCTCACGCACTCCTCCTCCTCCTCACACACTCCTCCTCCTCACACACTCCTCCTCCTCACACACTCCTCCTCCTCCTCACACACTCCTCCTCCTCACACACTCCTCCTCCTCCTCACACACTCCTCCTCCTCCTCACACACTCCTCCTCCTCCTCACACACTCCTCCTCCTCACACACTCCTCCTCCTCCTCACACACTCCTCCTCCTCACACACTCCTCCTCCTCCTCACACACTCCTCCTCCTCCTCACACACTCCTCCTCCTCACACACTCCTCCTCCTCCTCACACACTCCTCCTCCTCCTCACACACTCCTCCTCACACACTCCTCCTCCTCACACACTCCTCCTCCTCCTCACACACTCCTCCTCCTCCTCACACACTCCTCCTCACACACTCCTCCTCCTCACACACTCCTCCTCCTCACACACTCCTCCTCCTCCTCACACACTCCTCCTCCTCACGCACTCCTCCTCCTCCTCATGCACTCCTCCTCATCCTCACGCACTCCTCCGTCGCCTCTAGCCCTCTCACTCCAGCTGGTGACAGCGAGTGTAAGACAGCTGGTGTCTCCTGAGCTCACCAAGGTGACATCAAACAGACAGTGTTGGGGAAGGGGGGCGGGGGGGGGCATATATGTAGCTTTGATGCCAAACAGGAAGGAAAATGCGGTGTAAATGTCTTTGAGGCCGTAATCTGACGTTCGCATGTCATGTTTACCACAGAAATGTTATTGGGAATGAAACGAGTGTCTCATGCTGTCAATTTGTCCTTGTGAGCTCTGACTCTGGAGCCTTGACTTGTGAATGGCACTAATCTCCTGTACAAAGACACAATTGTTAGAAGGGCCTTTGACAGACAGTGCTCAGGGCTGTGCTTTCTATACCAAGGTTTACCTGAAGTTGAAATCCAGGGTGGGCTCATCGACTCAGTTCCACGGCATTTAATTGTCTCCGTGATCAGTTCATTCTTGTTTGAATCTGAATCCACGGTAAGGTTGAAATTGATTTCCATACAATTAACATTTCAGATTGTGTTCTTATTCTCTGGTGGTTTTCTGTGGTGTTTTAGGTTTCTTGCTATCAAGATAATAGTAGGTACATATCATTGTACCTACAATTATGACTTGCTTATTTGAGTTCTGTCAAGAGTCTGTTGCAACCTTTGTGTTAAGATAAGACGTACATGTCAACAATGACTAACTGCCACTTGAGTCAAGCTCATTGACAAGTCAAATGTGTTACCTTTAACTATGATTACTCAAGACCAGACACACAATACATGTTAGTGATCCACCTGCTTTCAGTCAATAGCTAACAATGTATGCAAAGTTTCAAGTAACAACCTCTTTTCCCCTTCCTAACATAGACAAATAGATGTAGTGTTAGGTTTAGGTTATGTTTAGGTTCTTAAAAATTCCAACAATGTACTGTTTTGATATTTGCTGAATATTTGCTGATAATGTAACACCCAGCCAATACCAGATGCTGTATCAAGGTACAAAGGCTTACTATATTGGTGGGATATTTACACACCTTGTCAGAATCAACTCATGCAACAGCATGGATAGCTTTTCATTGAGAGTCTTGACGCGGTCTCCATCATTTGCGCCAGCGTTCCAGCAAATATTTAATCAGGGCTATTGACACTGGATTTAGTGAAAATATAAATCAATGGCTGTTTGATCAGTCAGCCATTAACAGTAATAATGAATGAAGGATTCGGTGTAAAGGGAGAATACCGTTCCCTGCCTCCCTTATAAATAAAGCAGTCCAACAGCCTGTTAGGAAGCTCAGCCTATGCAATATTTATGACATTTATTGGCTGCAGAATTAAGTCCAGCTTTCCTGAATTTAATCTGCAGTTGACAAAAATACCAAGGCTAAAGGGGAATGACAGGGGAATACAAATCACCTCTCAGCCACCTGCTGAAAACGGCTTGTGTTTTCCATGAATCATACCACCAAACAGTTATTTGTCTCACTTAACATAAATACCAGTTTCATGTGGCTCTGAGAGCTGTATTGTCCCACTATGTATATATACAAAACCTATTGAAAACAGTTGTACAGCATGTGTCAGGGTTAGGGGTTGTCTTAGACACAACCATTTGTTTTGGTTGTTTAGTTGTTTATTTTACATACAAAAGTATGACAAAGTGTGTTTAGCCCTGCTTGGTGATTGAGCCATTTGATGCAGAGAAATGTTATAAACTTCAAATTGAATCTAATCAACTCTTTACTCTACGCCCACTCATATTTTTGCAATATTCTTGCCCTGCATGAAGGCTTACAATAGAAATACAGAAATGAGTTAGGTAGCTGCACCCAGCCATCATACTGAATAGAGATTTCTACAGTATGTATACATTTCAGTTTCCATCTGCAAGCTCCAGAGCAACCGTGCCCTCCCTGTCCCCTCTCCTTCAGTGCCATGGAATGTCTGCCAACACAATGCTAGTAACCATCATCAATGGAACTCGTTGCCAATTCAAGTCAATTGGTTAAATAGGTCAGTCTATTTATAAGATGTCCTCAGTGTGGAATACCTGCTGAATTTAGGTTACTTTATAAATAGGCTTCAGCCCATTCTCTGTACTTCAATGTGGTTTATAATTAGCCGTGTTTGCACACAGTGGCTCCATGCGGGAACTATTAGTATTGAACCAGATTATAAATAGGCTTTTCATCATCAAAGCTGACTGCCCAGTAGTGGTGACATTTGAGGCGTTTCCCTCTGTACTGTAAATTCAATTAGAGAGAATCATCTTAGTGATCTCTAGAATGTCAACGTAAAAGCAGAGAGAATGCACTACCCTTCTATTTGTAACCTCATTCCTCAAAACGAAAAGCTGTTTTTAAAGAACATCTACGCGCACACGTATGCAGGCGCACACAGATGTGCACAAGTGTTTTCAAAATACACTATTTCATCAAGGTAAATGACGTGGACTAAAGCTTTGATTGCATTAGATCCTGAGTACAGATTTAATCACTGCTCCAGCCCTCTCTTTAAGCCCCTTTTCAATCTAAGTTTAGAACCTTAAGAACAGACCCTCATCAGTGTCCCAGGGTCTGGAGCGTACATCTAACTCCAGGAAGTAGCACTGTCACACAGGGAGGTTTTTTTTCCAGTTTGTGTCGTGTGTTGTCATCTAAAGGTTGCTGGATGTGTGTCAACTCAACACCCAGCTGTCTCGTGAAGTGCAGCCTGGTTCTGCAACTCAGTCACACTGGGGAGAGTCCCCCGTGCCTTGCTCTCTGGGTCGCAGCCCACCATTTTGAACTCGAGGCTCAAACGACTTCCCCGTTCCTTGTGTAGCTGTGTAAACTGATCTCCTGCCTGTTCTTAGTGTGGTGGGCTGTGCATAAGATGGATGCCAAAAAGCAGGCTCCAGATGATGGTGAGACCGAGTTATAGAGACCTGCTGCTAGTGTGCACGAGGACTTGGACTTAAGGAGAACCAAGCTTGCTATAAGCTTTGAAGTAGGCTAATGAGACCACATGACTTTACACTCACATGGACACCTTTTCTCAGTGGGAGGGGGGAGTACAACAATAGCAGGAAACACAAAACCTATAGAAACAGAGAGAGCTAAAGAGCAGGATAAACAGAGAGAGAGAGACACAGACAGACAGACAGACAGACAGACAGACAGACAGACAGACAGACAGACAGACAGACAGACAGACAGACAGACAGACAGACAGACAGACAGACAGACAGACAGACAGACAGACAGACAGACAGAGACAATGAGCGAATGATGCAGAGAAGGGGGAGGCTCACTTTGGAAACTAAAATTGCTGACATCTCCTTATTCTCACTTCAGTATAAAATATATCAAAATATTAAAGATTTTCCACTTCAGACTATATAGAAATATCACAACACATAAAACCCTCTGGAAAACAACTAACTCATCATATTTCTCAACCTTTGCTGTATCATCAGTTCATAGTTTTCCCAGATTACCTTTCTGTTCCTCTCCTTATCTGTGCATGTTTACTGTTTTTCTGACCTTGTACTGTATTACGCCCCAGTGTTGGAGATGAATGCCCTGTGGGGTCACACAGCAACACACAGCAGGGCAAGGAAGGAACCCAAACAAGACAGCCCTGACAAGTGGCTCTCCTTGTGGGTTAGAGAGACAAGAGAAGATGGATGCTGAGATAAAGCTCCCAGTGGCTCCACCATCACCACCTTGGAACATCCATCATAGGGCGTGTGTGTTCATGTGTGTTTGCATATGTACTGGATGTACAGAAAAGGCACACAAACACACAGGCATGTTTGTCTTTGCGCTGATGCTTTCAACTTCACCTATTTGCGCACAAGCGAGCGTGCTCATCCACCGTATTTGCTCGCGCTACAGTCAGTGCCAGAGACTATTCGTATGCAATCCGAGGGTTCTCTGTTATTGCGCCTTCAGCATATATATCCTTTCAAAATCCCTGTATGATCCCTTACCTAGCCTTGCCAAAGAGTGTCGGCATCTGTGGTGACTCACACTCATGCATACAGGTATTGATTTGGAGTGAAAGCGAGATGATTAGAAAGGCACCGGCGCTGCTGTATGTGCTGACACCCCTGGTGCAGTCTTGGCACTCCCCAGTGAGCTGCTCCAGTAGCTGGTTAGTCCCTCAGTGCAGAGGGAGGGTGCAGGGAGGACGCAGCCTGTGGAGAGGCGATGCGGTGGGCGTGCAAGGCCTTGGATTTATCCTAGCTAATCAGATCAACTTGGCATGAAAGACAAATAGCCCTCAGGCATTACTGTGCTTAGCCTACTTAATTGAAGAAATCTCACTGTTACAGGTACATTTGGAGCAGAAGGGGGAAAAGGCCTCATATTAAAGCCTATGAGACAGATATTATGTACTTATTAGTAACAGGCGCATAATTCTACCCTGGAGCATTTTAGCGTAGCATTTTATTGGAGGGTACAAAAAGAAAATGTATCCTGGAATGAAAAGTTTTGATACATTAAGATGATTGCATTTTATGTAGGGTATGTAATCCTGGATTCTATACTGAATACGATATAATTTTATTGCTTAAGCAGTGAGGTACAGCGACAGTATCAATAATCATAGCAGATTTTATTACAGTTCTAAATGAACTATAATGTCTTATTGGCTGAAACCAAGAGCTTCAATTACAGTGTGTTATCTCTCTACACTCCATGATATGTGAGGATTGCAAATAATGTGCCATGCCTTCCCAGTGAGAAAAAAACTTTCCTCAATTGCAGTTGGTTTATTTCGCCCTGTCAGTCCAAAATGGCTGCTTTTAGGTATGGAGTCTTTACGGAAACCATTATTAGGTTGTGGCTATGCCTGCTGGCGATAATTCATTTTCATTAGTTTTAAATGTAATGTGTGCCTTCAGGTATTCATTACGTGCAGCCATGGCCAATGGAACTTGACAGCCTGAGCACACAGGCCAAGTGGTAATCGTTTCCCGTTTCCCCTCTAAGTGTTTATGTCCAATCGAACCGGACAACAATAGTCACAACATCCCCTTGGTGCATCCTGATCTGAGTGTGTCAATGAGAAGCAGGGACTTGTGGGAGCAGACTTTGCACATTGCACATTTGCACAAAGCCCTCTGTTTTGTTCTGGTTTGCTTCATTTAGGCCTTCATTCCGTGCCCTGCCTTTTGACAAAAGTTAATTTGGGCCTGTCAGGATTGATAAAACCTAAGGCCTCCTCAATGACCATGTCATGAGAATAGTAAGAGCCAAAAAGACACACAGTGGAAACCTGAATAAGTGCAGAGTTCTCCAAGTGTTCCTGGAGCCTGGTACAGTGGAAGAACCATGAGTGTCACTTCTTATCACCCAAAGAGCATGTTGGATGTGCAGTCATTCATATCAGTAGGGTCCTTATGCCTGGGACTGTCAAGAGTTGGAAACATTTTGAGAAGGGACCTAGTCCCTAACAAGCATTCATCCGAGACTAAAGAGAGGATGGAGGTTTGTTATTAGATGTGCCTGTTGCCGCTTGTTGCAGAGGAAACTCTTGCTTTTGGTGAATGGTAATGTTTTTATTATGTTTGATTCTTTTGTTAGATTCATTAATCAGTTATTAACTCTTTGGTTACAGCTTGAAATCTCAGTGAGTTCTGTTTTCACACAGAACAGACTGAACTGCTCTTCCATTCTCACCTATGCCTCATAATGCCTAAGATGTGATAGACATTTTAAAAAGAGGTCTGCATTGATTTTGCATATAAACATGCCAAAGCAAGACAGACAAGCCTTTGAAGCGATGTTTGGAGTTGACAGGCAGAGTTGAGGTGTCTCTGCTGTGGCAGCTGTGTCACCTCACCTGAGTGACTGTTGGACAGTCCCGTCAACAGGAAGTCATACAGATGTTTATTCATGCTCCAGCTAAAAGGCCTAAATATAGCAGGACATGAAAACTGCTGAAAGCACAATGGCATTTCAAGGAAACAAAAGTGAAGTGGCAAATGAAAAATGAAGTGCTTTCAGGGATACAGTCAGAGTTATGCTACATTTTTTCCTTACGTAAAGAAATTATTGTGGCTCATTCTGTGCATTAATCTTTACTGTAATGTTTCATTGTATTTTTTGCGATGCGTATTGATGAGAAAGCGAAATCTCAGAGACATTTTGTCGGTCCACAAAGCTCAAAGGTAAATACACATTTTAGAAGAGCTGTCAAAGAAGATCATTATGAGGTGAAAAATGCAGTGCGGCCCCTGTGGGACTGAGATGGTTGACTTTCATGAGTTTCACAAGGTAATAAAACTAGAAATCTTTGTCAGTTTGTCAGCTCATGTTCTGTGGTTAATCCGTCACATACGTGCTAACAGCCATCATTCCAAATAGTTGCAAATGAGTTCTTCATTATAATTTATCGCAAAAAACAGCGAAGCCACGAGGCTAGAATGAAGGAGTTCTTTTCCACTCTTTCAATTTTTTATTCCACTTTTTTTTTCTTTTTATCTCTCTCTCCCTCCCTCTTCTATTTTTCCCCAAAACCAAGCTGCTGGTTCTTTTCAAAGCTAAAGGGGTGCTGAATCTGCACCACATTGTAAGACTCTTCTTTCAATTTGCTTCACCTAGTAATTTTGTAACTGTCAGACACCGAGCTGAGTGCTTCAGGAGTTGCTGGATTTGGGAGCTTAAACTCAGAGTCGGACACTTTCAGCCAAATAATCAAGAGTCCTCTGGCATCTTGGGGTTTAGGGTGATGATTTGGGGAGGGGCAGGGCCACAGCAGCCTCTAATGACTAATGACTTAGAGGAGGGAGAGACAGCAGCAGACCCATGTGCTGGCACAAGCATGTTAATCCCTAGCTGAGTTGTGTGTGCGTGTGTGTGTGTGTGTTTGTGTGTGGCTTTGGCTGGACCTGGTGAATGGGCAGCACAGCCACAGACGTACATGACCTAAGTAGGCAGGCAGCAAGGCAGGGATTGGGGTCACATCAACCCCAAACAGAACCAGTCCATCTTCCTACTACCACACAGCTTGGATTAACTTTGAGGAGTTGAACCAGCATGCTTATAAAACTCATGTTTTTTTAGGGAAAGGTGCATTTTGGGGGATTTTAATACTTGGTCAGTCACAGTTTTGATAAGTAAAGTGTGGGTAAATGAAAACTGACGCCAACGGATCTCATAGTCATTGTGCAGTACGGTTTTATTTCAAGTTATTTTTTAAGGCTTTAATTTTAAAATGAGCATCTCCCCTCTGAATTTATGTGAAACATTCTTTATGTTATGTGTACATATGTGCAGTACTGCAGCTGTGGTTCCAGCAAATTATGTCTGACATTGTAGAGGGCCAAATGACCACTCAAAGCTGTGGACCTTTTAATTGCTGCAGACAGCTTTGTGTGATTGCCCTCTCCCTACTAGACCCAGTGATTTCATACTGGTGTTTGTTTGACAGGTGTCAGGAATGGAGGAAGGGGTGTCCGCTGTGTGTGCGATGCCTGCAAGTATTCATCCAGTGATGCATAAAAAGTAATAAAATCCATTATTTATGCTCTCCAGAAACATCAAAAAGGTTTTCTTGGCTGTGCGTCACAGCACGCTGATTGTATTCATGAGAGCGATGAGATGTGAAGCTTCATAATCAGAGGCGCAATACTCCCTAAGGCCCTCCTCCGACCCCCTCAGTTAACCCCTCTCTACCCCCTGGGAAGGTGTTTCTGGGATATTCTGAAAAACAAAACTTTCCCATTGTCTCCTTCTATCAGTGTACTTTGTATATGAAACACAATTGTTAACAAAAGGGGAGTTGCTTTTGCAAACAACACAATCTACAGATTTCAGCGGTTTGTCGAATCATCAGATGCGGTTTGTTCATGTTGCCGTTCAAACATCCTTTATCCAAACCATCTCAATGTTTGATGTCTAGCCTACTTTTCTTTTTATGGTCAACCTCACCGGTCCATTTAGATCAGTCTCAGTGGTATCTGCTGCTTGTCACAATGTCCCAGCCTGATTCTGTCTGTTACGACTGCAGCCCAACAAGCCTCTGAACAAGCCTCTGTCATGAGTAACGCTTCTAGCCTTGGGCCAGTAAGGCCACTAACACGTGCTATGTTGACAGGGGACCTCATTAGAAGGGTGTGTCCTATCGAACGGCTTCCATCATGGTGTGAAGTGAAACACCTGCTCCCCTGCCTAAGCTGTCTAAGTCCAGCTGATTCTCTCCAGCGGGAGGCCAGAGCGCACCGGATGCTTTGTCTCTAAGATCCTGCCTGGCTTCCCTTGTTATGGCATGTGAGAGGGAAGGGGGCGGGGCCACGATGGAGGATGGTTTTCACTGCGGACATTTTCGACGCCTTTGGCGTGTCTAACAGCACAACATGGAGTGGGGGAGCGACGAGAGAGAGAGGGACCATGATAGAGAGTGAGAGAAAGAGAGAATGAGAGACTATGTGCGTCTCTGCTCTAATGCAGATTATGCCCCCTCACTCTCAACTGTACACGACTGATTAGGACTGGCAGCACTTTAGTTCCTTCTGCTCAAACACTGTGTAACGCCAATATTGGGTGCACTCATTCAATTGCGGCTAATGCATTTGTTTGCTATGCTTATGCCACAGTGGGCATGAAGTAATGCGTTTAGCATAAGAACACGAGGGGCCCAATCTGACGTGTTATATCGCCTCCTCCTCTCAGTACTGTGCTGTTCACGCCACCGCCAGCCCCAAGATGGGGCAGGAGAGGGGAGGGAGGAAGAGCGTGCCGCTGTGCTCGACACGATCGGGCTGGTGTGTGTGAGGTTCTCCGCTCCGTGTGCCGGTGCGTGACCGAGTTTGTCAGTGCTGCACGTCTGCCTAACGCTTCAGGTCCCAGCTCCTTAACAGGAACAAGAAACCTGCACACAAATGAGAACACACGAGGTCAGCACCCATGTGCCAAAGAGGTGATCAAAGTGGTGTGGTTGGAATTGAAAACCGCAAGACCTCTATTCCCTGATGGCGGTAGCAGTTTCTGATTACGAAGGGCTTTACTAGGCACAGGCGTTCATCAATAATTCACATGTCATTTGCATGTGCAGTGGAGGGCTATCACCTGACCATGAAAGGGTTAACCCCTCTGACTAGCTGCACATTTAGTGGCACTTTGCAAAGGTTATTTTACCTCTCCGTATTTAACCAGACAATTAGCGTGAGCTGAGGAATTGGGGATTGTTTACCAAAAACCAAGCAGTAATTGTCTCTTGTGATCACTGCAGCACCATCCATTCATGCTTTGTTATTCAGAGCACACCTTTTGAATGCCATGCAGTGCAATCCAGAGTATCGGCACTTCAGTGCAAATCAAAGCAGCTCTTCTGCCTATTTATATTTGTCTTTCCCTTCCCCCCTCTCTGGCCTTGCAAATGCTTTCAAACGACATCATACATCTGCAGTACTGTCTCCAAGTAGTGAAAATGATGTACACAGGCGAATGCATTTCATTTCTCAATGGACCATAAAAAACAGATGCATTAGATGGCACAAAGACGTTGTACTCACGCGGTTGTGGGCCCCCTACCGCCTAAGCTGTTATTTAAGGCCAGTTGAGCCAGATGCAAAGTAATCAAAAGTCGGACAGATTTATGCAAAATGTATGCGCTGCACATATTTTTCCTGCAAGGCCATGAGAATGTTTTTTTTTATACAATTCAGCAGCAGATGCAGAAAAGTGCCAAATCATTTCCTGGAAAATATTGTGTTTCTTGTGCAGGTGTGTCCCTAGGGATTGTAACAAGTCTTCATAACCTAATACTGCACACCCAGTAACCCCAATCTATTGACAATCAAATAAACAATAAAGTGGATATCTTAATTCATGCTTAACTTGTAACAATACTTGTTTTCCTTGTTTCCAAAAAAACAGTTCTCAGATCTTGCCCATCATTTTATCCTGTGCGAACAAAGCAGCACGTAATAGGCAGTAAGGTTTAGTAAAGTGAAGCCCCTCCATCACATTATCTTCCTTGTAATCCCGACATCAAGATGGTAACATTATCACGCAGTGTTGAATGGCCCTGTGTTCTCTTTAAAAGCACTCCATCACTTGCATCTTTGCTACTGGGCTTTTCTACTGGAGTCTCACAGAGCGTGTCTTCTATCTAAGCAGAGTGCAACAGAAGAAGACTGACGACATGTATTCTGTGTTTGGGTCTTACTGAAGCTCTCCCAGAGAAACATTTGAATGGACCCTGAAGCGATGACCAGACCTGTCAGTCAGCATATGTTTGGATGTTACATGACACGACCCTGGAAGGGGGCACGTGATTAAAAATGTCTCAATGGCAGCAAGGTGTTTAAATGTGACACTGAAGACTGCACACTTGGGATTGGGATCCCTGCAACAATTATAGAGAGGGACTAAATTGGGTTCAGGGTAACCATGGATGGATAGATGGATGGATATGTTAAAAGAGGGGGAGCATAAATGGTCAAAGCGTGGAAGTGGGCGTAATGGTAATTGGACCTTATCTATGAGGGAAGAGGAGAGTGTGAAAGACCGCAAGCTCTCCTTGAGTTTCACAGATTGTGATGTCAGCAGATGAAATGAGATACGGCATGTGCAGTGTAATTGTGTTGGCTCTTCCCCAAGGGAGGGATAGCATATCGAGGTAATGAATTGCAATGGATGAAGCCTCATGGGGTCTACCGGTCATGTGAGCACCATAATGTGTGTGTGTGTGTAGTGTGTGTATGTGTGTGTGGGTGTATATACAGTATATATATATATATACACCACACACATATATAGTGTTGAATGTTGTATTTTGTTGAGTGGGAAATGGATTTTAAATAACATGTTTGTTATTTGTTTTTCTTTTAGGCAAATGCACAGCCAGATGAAATATGATATCTGTACATCCCTCAAAAGAAAGAGTAGTGGCCAAGCGTTACCAGGCAGAAAGAGGAGAGCGAGACGGAGCACCTGTCACACTGACAGAGAGGTGAGCTCTTCTTGTTAAATACACATTCATTTCCCTTCCCCAGTTCGGTGGTCATATAATTTACATGTGACGAAAGAAAGCTTGCTTTCACAGAAGTCCAAAAGAAAGCATCTCTTTGTTCAATTCCTTCCGTATGAATAATGGTTGTTGGATGTTGGCCCATGATAAATTTAGAATCCTTAATGAAGGCAGTAGTGTGAGGTGTACCGGGGGTCACACAGGCTGAATGAGTTGCTCTGCCCTCTGGAAGAGAGACCTTCATGTCGACCTCCCAGTCAGCTAGCACGCTAGCTACAGCTCAGCGCCAATGGCGCTAATGCTTCCTGCTAGTACTGATGTCAACTCCTCCTTCCCTGGAGACCCTCAGCGTAACCTCTTCCCCAGACTGCTCCTGAGAGGACAGCAGGGGTGCTAAACAGTCTGAATTCTCCCTCCAGAGCGGTGTCACTCATTACAGACAGACACCTGTCCTGTGGCTTGCACTATCTCATTAGTCCAAGCAGGGGGTGGAAGGGTCAGACAAAGAGACAGCCTCTTCTTACTTCTAATCATTGGACAGTGATTCTGTGTGGGTTTGATTGCTTTTCACTAAGGGAGACGTGTCCACCATGTTGAGCAACCTAGTTCGGCCATAGGATGAGCCCAGCTGTCACCATCAAGCAGGCATCTATCTTTCTTTTCTTATCCAAGGTTGATGGTTCCCTGCGGTTTCCCAGGCTGTCTCTTAGGACTTGGAGATTGATTTGGTAAAGCGCCCTAAACGCAGTAATCGCCATCTGCATTGAATAACAAATGGACGATTGCAGATGCCACACGTCGCTCCATATGTATGAGCACTGAGGCTGGGTACTAATGTGTTTGTCTGATAGCGCTCCGAGGTAGTTCTCTTCCATACGGGCCACATCTGTGTTATGGTTGTGCACAGCCTCTGAAAGACAGCAAGACAGGGATGTTTACAAAGCCAAACATAACTTGTGTTCAAGCCTAGAGCCCAGAGCTCTTTCTCCAGCTCCCACTAATCTGGATGGCTGTTTGTGGCCAGGACTCCCAGGAGGTCTGCTACAGACCAGTGCCTTATCTGCTTTAAACCTTGACTCCCTCCCTATCCTCCACCATTTTAGAAAATAAAAGAGGAAGCAGCACACTGAGCTGAATTACAGACCTGACCACTTTCCAGACAGGACAGTGAGCTTGGGGAAATTAAGGTCTACTGATAGTTTGTCCTGTGCTTTATCACACACGGTTATCAGTCTTTAGAATTGTTATTCCTCTATTTGCAGCTTGTTATTGCCTGTTGTTAGAGCACACAAAGCAACCACACTCTGACACCAGAAAACTGCCAGGTTTTGCAATTGATTTGCACTGGCTCAATGTTTGAGCAATTTCAGTGTCCCAGCTACTTGGTGTGGCACAGCTAGATAAAAGGTTTCAATATTAAGAAATCCCCAGAACATAACAGAAATCCATTTAAATACGTTTCTTAGACAGCTCAACCCAGAGCAATCTACATGTTACAGATTACTTTTCTAGGTACAGAACTGCAATCTTATTTTCTCTCCTTTCGTAAGATCTCTATGACTTATATTTGAGTTCTGTGCATAAATCTACTGTGTTGGATGAAACAAGGCTGCCAAGTCACTCAATTCTCTGTCCCTCAGCTCAGAATGATGCACATTAAAGCCTCATCATGGCATCAGCTCAGGTCCGCTCCACACCAAGCCAACAATAGTCAACCACCAGCCCCCGGAACCTCCACACCAGCCCCTCCATTGGACTGTTTCACTCACGACCCAGCTGACTCACCCTGCCATTGGCTGGTCAACCACCAGTCACCCGCCCACAAACAACATGACGTTGGCAAGCGGGCCAACAATGTGCTGTGAGCCTAGGTGTGGATATCGCTGTGTTGCTGAAAGTGTCCAGCCATCTGCCACTGCATATGGAGACACTCCAAGCCTTGGACAACAACCCACAGAGCTCAGGAACTAGTTGTGGCAGTGTAGTTTGGCTGATGGTATAGACTCCTGTGTATTGTCTCTCAGTGCTGTGTGTTCTTCAGACAGAACAGGACACAAAGGCCCTGTGTATCATTGCTTTGATACAGCATGTACTGTTGTTTGTTTGATTGCCTATAAAATGCTGATGCCGTCCCAAAGGGCCGAAAAGCTGATTCAAGTGCTTTCTGCACTTTACTACAAAACAACTATCTGCCAAATAATTATCAGAAGTTAAAGCAATGCCTGTGTTTTAGAAGAGGACTCCTCAGTGGACTAACATCTCATACTTCTGGGACAGAACATCAAATATACACTGACAGGACTGACCTGGGGAAGTGGGAAGCCGTTGTGTTCAGTGCGGCTGTTTGTATATTGCATTAAAAAAGCAGGATAGGAGCTTGTCTTCAAAGGCAGGCAAGTTTTTTTCTTGGTTGCTGCACATCATTAAGTCCTTAACGAAAGATAGCTGTTAAAAGGTCCCACCTGCTAAGGGACACAAAGAGGAGTGGAGGCACAAGCAGGAACGGCTAATTAGCTCTCGAGAACGTGGCAACACTTGCTGATGTGTGTTCCTATCTAAGGAGCATCTTGTTCTCTGTGCAAAATGAAGAACCGCTAAGAGGCATGGAACAAGCATGAGGGTTGTACATGACCTATCCTCTATAGTGCTTCGTCGAGTGTCTTCTGTCCCGTCGTTTAACAGGTGTTAGCGCTGTCACAGGTGAAGGGGGAATCAAAAGGGATTAGCATTGATTGGCTAAGTGTGACCTACTGCTACTGTGACTGACCACGACCACTATGTCTTAGTAGAAAAGAGCTCTAGTACTCACATTCAGTAAGTATTGTGCTTGGCCTGTACAATACTGTCATGTAATTACAGTGAGGGTTATGAGTAATGGCAGCTACGTAACTAAATGTAACATTTCATAACATAGTGAATTTACATGCATCATGTGATTTAATGGGAGTCTATCTCATCACAGCCAGTCAGTGCCAGATAGAAATCTGGTTGCCATGGTGCCTTGCACTGTAGAAGAGGTAAAACGATCAAGCTCTGACCTCTTTACTTGGTCTGTGTCGTGACACACACATGTTATTGATGAGAAGATTACAGTGATGGCTCCCCATCAGAGGCACATCTCGTTGTACTGTATTTGCCTTATTCATACATCTATACACATGCTTGATTGCTCCTAAATCCTTTAAGCTCTTTTGCTTGTCGTGGATCATGCCTGCAGCTCAATTGTCAAAGCCTTAATAGTTTATTTCTATGTTCTAACCCTATATAATGTCCTTCTGTTATTAGAGTCGGTGTTCCTCTCAGCAGTGTGTGGAGTCATAGTAACAGTCTGTAATTGTACACAAATGTTGTTGGACTGTTCTTATACTGTCTCTTCTCACTGGAAACGAGTCCACTTTACCCTAACTCGTTTTATCTTTGGAAATTAGACTCATTGGAACAATTTAGTTTTGCTGATGGATTTATATAAACTGGTAAATTAAATTGTTGCACTGGTTGCAAAAATAACTGGCCCCTCTTCTGCTTACTCAGCCCACTGTAAACCACTTTACAGCCTCATAAAAGTTCATAAATGAGTAAATATTTAGAATCCAATACTCTGAAATGAGTTGGCCACATCCCTGTTTGAGAACAGGAGTCTTCCAGAGACGAATAGCAGGCTATAAATTTGAATGAATGAACTTGGATCCCATTTTGGCAGGGCTGAGTGTGCAAAGTGCAAAGTAGTGAAATCTCTTGCACCGAGATCTTGTAGCTTACGGCATGTATGCAGCTTGTGTTTTCTGGTTGTCTCCCGGAAAAAGAGGTCTTTGGGAGTGCACCATGGCTGACACCAGGTTACTGACTGGTCACAGTATTGTAAGACCTCATTACTCAGACTCATGCAGGAGGTGGAGAAGATGAAAGGGGAGTCAATGTCAAGGAGCTCTTGATCTTACCCTCAGCATGTTAATACAGGAAATCAGTGTGGTGCCGCGTCTGCTGTTGCTGTTGTTGATTTCTGAGGTTGTATTTCCGAGTTGAGATGTTTTATTCATTTCCTGGTGTGTTTATTAAGTTAATGAAAGTAGCGAAGGGGATTGAACCCATCATGTTTTATGGATCAAAGACACAATGAGGTCTGTGCTTCTTTGGCTGACTGTTTTTTTCTACCAATTAGCCGAGTCTCTGACAGTCTCATGGTTCTTTCTCTGTGTGATGTCCCGCAGGCTTCTTATGGCTGATGTGAATCAATAGGAAACATGATAAAGGCCCGTGGGACTGGAGCTGTTTTGGATTTTAAAAAGCCAGTCCATACAGTAACTTAATATCTATGTGAAGCACATGGCTCGGCATAACCTATTTATCGTCTCCAAACCTCTTAGTTCTCTTGTTTCCTTTTGAAGTGTTTGCACATGCATTAGAACACCACAGCTACACAGGAGAACTATGTTCTCAGATCCAGCACATGGTGGTTCCATAGTGACCATGTTGTCTTTGTCCTCACATTGTAATGACAAAAATCCTTCAAAATATTGGACAATTGCTTACTTGACCAACTTTAGTACAAGACTTTGGTGGCTACCAGTTAATTTACTTTCAAGCAACTCATTTCACTTGTTATTTCCAGGCCATATACATACTGTAAGTCAATTAAGAGAAGGTCAAAATGAAAATTAAGTGTGGCTTTATTTTACAGCTATGATAAAGTCAACTACTCAAGTGTTTAAAAGCCCTGCATCAAGCTGCATGGGAGATACAGTTGAGGTCTTATGCTTGTATTAATGTATAATTGCACGGCACCTAAGCTATTCCGTTCTGCCTGTTGAACTGTTCCATTTTGACTGTAATGGAAATATTGTTCAGTACTCAAATGCATACCCACTGAGTGAAACATCATTATTTAAGATTAGATTTCTAAATGATACTCCGCGCCTGGAATCTAAACACAATGCAGGGTGAAAAAGACTCTGCTTATTCTGTACTTCTCCTCTGCAATACCTCAGTTGTCTAGAGCTTTCTATTTTTTGCTTGCTTTGCACCGCATTTTAATGGATTAAGAAATGTAGACTCAGACTCCACTCTATCATTTTATCCTAGCTGAAAATGTAGTCATTGTCAGATTGTAATTACAGAGTATATTAGAATCAAATGCATCGTTGGGTTCCCTCCCTGTTAAGAGCAGTCTTGTTAGGAATATAGTTGTCACAGCAGAAGTGCACTGTCAGCCAAAAGTACCCACCTGAGAACCCCTCTCTCCGCTCTCATGGAGCACTGAAAGCAATACTGGGAGCATGAAAAACATGACTTTTATAGAAATAGAAAAGTTAGCAAATAACTTAATTATTCATGGCAATCAAACAAGAATCTTTATGTATTTTGATTAAGCAAGTACAACTGTGTGTGTCAAACTATTTCAACATAGCAATTGGTAAAGCTGGCCAGATTACTTGTTACGTTTTTGAACACATCGCCATAGTGCAATATCACCTTGTTATTTGCACGGCATGCAAGTTCATGTAGCAGTGCGTTATAATAACGATGAGGTCAGGAGTGGACTTCAAGGCATTGTAGTTTGGGTGTTTGACAGACCGGTAAGCTATTATGTGGAAGAGTATAGGGTGCAGTGATTCAGGTGTGGGGCAGCGTGTGTGGTGGAGGGTGGCGGGTGATGGGGCGGGTGATGTATCTGCTCCTTGGTCTGGTAGCCGCCGGGGCACGTCGTTCCTCTGGTCTCTGGCAGAGCAGCCATGTCACTTTGATTAGGAGCACAGTCGCTCACAATTTCCAGATAAGCTGGACTCCTCAGTCACGGTAATGGTGTCCATTTGCGGGGTGACATGGAGGGAAATTGATTGCATGGACGAGCGGCGAAGACTGATCCTACAGAGGTGTATGTGGGAGGATACACAGCAGGCCTCAGGAGAGAGGGACGAGGAAGGCAGATGAGGAGGAAGAGAGACATCCCAGGAGTAAAGATATCCATAGATATCCGGATTAGCAGAACCACTCCTGCTAGTGTCTGTAGTTAGAGCTCATAAAAATGTTTAAGTAGGCAAACATTCCAAGATGAGGCTAATTACATTATATGGTGGGACATTGAAGACAATTGAAATCTACTGATGCAGTTTTAGAGTATATGATAGTTGTAAAAGTATGTTCTACAGTAATTATGGCTTAATGAACTGTTAGCACTCCAGCACCTCTTCATTAGAGGACATTATAATGGGATTGGATAGTGTTTGAGATGTACGGACCAGTAAAGCCACAGTTTAACAGGACTCTTCACGAACAGAAAAGTTGTGCATGAAGGCTAAGCAGAAAGGGTTTGGTAAGCAGCCAAGTAATGTCAAGTCAGTAGTCTGGGGACCTAATGAGTAATAAAAGCTGACTGATGGTTTCTGGGAAGGACCGGCCTCTCTCCTGCAGATAAATCCTGATCCTGGGTTTGGGTTTAGTCTGCTACCTTGACTGCTGTTGTTGTTGTTGTTGTCAGTGGCCGCTTGGTTGTGATTCACGGCGTGTCGGCCCCCCTGATGGATGGTGCTGGCGCCGGCATCGCTAACAGAGCTCCAGCAGAAGGCCGACACACAGCGGAGGAGAGGAGCAAACCCCTCTGGAGGAGACCACATAGGGAAGAGGAAGAGATGTGCCCTCGAACTAAAAGTACCATCTCAGCCTCTCCTCCACCCCCAACAAGATATATATGGATTTGAAAACATGGAATTGCTTAGTGCAAGATCTACTCTGTCTGTTTCACCTGCTTTTTATAGCCTCTCAGTTTTCCAGCCCTATTTTTAGAGGCACACTCTAGGGTGGAACAGTCAAAGCTGGGTTCTCCGTACAGGGTTTTTGTAGAAGAACAAAGACCAAACTTTTTCAGATAGATAAGGGAACTCATGAACTTCTCACAACTTGCAGGCCTTGAAAGCTCCCATCTCCAATGATAGACGTTCTGAGACTACGTTGTGATGACTCCATGACGTACGTATATTAACCATACCTGTATTTATTTCCTCTGTATATTTCATGTGCAGTGCATTTATATGCTTAGTACTGTTTTAACTGTATGTATTGCATCTGCTAAATGACTAAATGTAAATGTATCATATTGTATTTTCATGATGTATATAGTGTAGCTCGGATTGAAATTGAATAAACACACTGTGTGTTTTTTGAATACGTTAGAAAGGGTATAGTTTCCTTGGTTTATTCTTGTAACCAGTTTGTGAGGGGGTTATATATGAATGGTTTCCCTTATGGAGTCGGGGGAAAAGACACCAAAATACAGATGTATTACAGATGTATTTTAAGAAGTCGAGTCCAGATATCATCTACATTATTATTATTTATACCATGGTCTGGGTGAATACTCGATTCTGATTGGCTGCAGGGGTGTCCATTATGTAAGGGATTATGCCCGACGAGGTGTCCAATATCACCTGATAATGGACGATGACATGGCTCGATAGCTGGCTAGTCTTGTTATTAAACATACTTTCAAATTATAATCACCGTTTGGAGAATATAATTTGTAAACTTTGATGTGGTCACCTCACATCCATTTGCTATTCAACTCGCTCCACAGGCTGCGGCCATACTGTAGCCTAGTACTAGTATATGGCCGATACTTTGTTAGTGAAAATAATAGTGGGCTAATAGCTCAACCAAGGGAAAGCCGGTGTTGGTTCTATGAGCTGAGCGGATTATAAAATATCAGTTGGCTAACGTTAAAAAACGTAAGATTTATTTTGCAAAAAGCCTGAAAACATAAATTAATGTTTGTAAATTGGCAAAAAAAATTGCAAGTACTATGGTGTAAGTGGGATAATGCCCTTCGAGGTGTCCAATATCACCTGATAATTGACTCCACTCCGCTGCGCGTCGGACAGTTCACGCCTCCGCATCGTCCATTATCAGGTGATATTGGACACCTCGTCGGGCATTATCCCTTACATATAACATCGACATGAACTTGGAAATTGCCCCTGGCAACAGACAAGCCCACAGGTCTATCATATTGTCAAAAGGTTTGTACTTTATCAAAGTTCCACCACCAGAGAGGAATCTAAGCACTGCCTGTTCCCCTCTGTCGTCCCACAGGTGGCTGTGATGGTCAGAATGAGATCTGTAGTGAGGCCTTTGCTGAGGTGTGAAGATGGAATCCTGACCTAAGGGAACACCACCACTGCATAATCCCTGCCACTACATCTGTAAGTGTTGTACTGAAGGAATTTACACTGATGCACACTCGTACATACACGTACTGGACACTCATTTACCGTAACTGGAAATGGCACTAATTTGTAGGGTAAGACCTATATTGAACTGTAGGAAATGTTGAACCTGATTCCTTAGACTGGTTGGCTATGGCTTGGATGTGGGATAAATTGAGATCTACTGGTGGGGCCCCACATTTACTTTGGAAGGACACCAAAACACCTCTTTTTTGTTATTCCACCTCTTGATGTTCCAGTTCAAAGCTGCTTTCCAAGAAGCAAACGTGTAATCTGCTGACTTAAAAAAGCGAATCACCAGGGATTGGAAATATTTATTTAAGATAAATATTTAAAAAGAGGACAGCGGGCCCACTTTGTACTCTCAGAGTGAGTTTAGGAAGGATCTCCTCTTAGGACAGTGGCAGACCCAGCTATCATGTCAGCCTGGAATATGTCCTCTTTTGTAACGTGTGGGGGACATTTACTGCCGCAGATGTCTCTCAGCAACAGCGTCATGGAAAATATCTCTGACAGGAGATTCATGAGATGAGTGACACTGAGCAAACCTTTTTGTCACAGCTGAAACTTCAAATTTGCTTTGTTGTTAATGTTTGCATCAGCATCTTTCTGAGAGGAAAATCCTGTGATCTGTGAACATAAAGCTATTGGTCTTTCATGGGTCTCCTGGCATGAACATATGCAATTGATATTAGAACATGCTCAGCTTGCCTATTTTTATTAACTGCCAAAAAAGGAGCTATAATGTAGTGTTTCTCAACCTTGGATTCCCTCTTCCAACACATCTGACTCAAATGAATGGGTTGTCATCAAGCTCTGCGGAATCTTGATAACGATCCATTCATTTGAGTCAGATTTGTAGGAAGCGGGAACCATCTAAAACATGCAGGGCAGTGGGCCCCAGGACCACTGGAGACATTTCGTATTTTCTGTCAGTTGTCTCTTAACTCCTTTAATATTCTAAAATGTTAAATCATTCATCCTCAATGGCATTTGCTCATACAGACAGCCATTGAGTTTGGCAGGTGTACTTAGATATAATTATTCAAGGCGGGTATGATATTAAACATTATTTTGCAGCAATTAATTTCTGTCAGAAAGGATTAACTTAATTTCTCTGAGAAGCCCTCTGACACAGTGAATTCACACAGCAGAATGCCCACTACCGCACGCGTTTGTCAGTCACACTAGTCAGTGGATAGACTTGAATTAGCAGTTTTACATTCATTACTTAATCTAGCACTGTGACAAACTGTATTTCTTTGGCCAAGACTAAAGTGTACATTAACCACATTGCTGTTACTATGGATACTGGTATATACAGAGTTTTTATGGTATTATGGAAAGATCATCATTTACATTTACATTACATTTATTCATTTAGCAGACGCTTTTATCCAAAGCGACTTCCAAGAGAGAGCTTTACAAAAGAGCATAGGTCACTGATCATAACAACGAGACAGTCCCAAACATTGCAAGTAGTAAACAAGGGAGTAAACATCATACAGTAAACAAGGGAGTTGTGGCAAGTGGATGAGCAAAAGAGCAGTTGAAAGTCATGTTACCAACACAAGATCATTAACCGTCAGGGTGTAATGAGCAGTTCCTTTGTGACTACAACACATTTACTCCAGGTATCAATTAGGTAACTGTATTAAGTTACTTAGGTAAAATGCGTAGTTTGCATAGTGTGGCTATAACAGTGCAGTTTCTCCCGTGGATTACTATAGTATTACTTTATTTTTTAGTTTCAACCGTGTTAGTTCAGTTGTTTTTTTGTTTTTTGGAACATGCCAGCCTGACTCATTTACAGGGATTTGAGCTGCAAAGACAGATTTGAGTTTATGCCGATACCGTTTGAGTTCACATGCACTCCCTTACCCAGGCCTTATCAGTCAAAGCTTAGACAGCGCCAACGCATCCATTGCTTCAGTCTGCCAGACAGGATTTGCGGATATTGACGTAAGGTCTTTCCTGGAGTAAGACCTTCTACGGAGTGGGAAATCTTTGACATAAAGCTCTTAGAAATCCACCTAAACACCCAGACGTGCATGAGTCAGTTAGATTACACGTCCTCAGTGCAGCCGATGGTCATGTTTCATTTCAATGAGGTTGGAGACGAGAGCTTCTAGAATTGTGACCAAATCTTATCCATGAAAAAATGAGCATCAGGTCATCTGGTCATCTGCATTCATGTGGGTCATTTTGATGTTGATTTTGATTTGATGTGCCCTTTAGGAGCGCTGCAGGACTAGATTAGATTTGGTCAGAACTGGCAATGTCGTCTATTACACAACAGATTGTATGGGTTGGGAGGGATTATTTGACCACTATTGTAATTCAATTTCAAGACAATTCAAGAGATTTGCAACCCATTCCCCAAACTACTTACACAGATAATACAGCAGTGTGTATGTGTGTGTGTGTGTGTGTGTGTGTGTGTGTGTGTGCCCCCATCCTAAACTGTGTCTTGGTCCCTTCCCCAGGTTGATCATTCTTTTGCCCCAGCACAGAAGTGCAGGCCGTTATTGGTGGGCTCAGCCCTATGAGTGAACCTATGGCAGAGAGACAGCACAATACAGGTAAGCACATCAGACATGCAACACAGCTAATCCTTTAAAGCGTTTCACTTTACAGACAGTTTGGGGACAAAACAAACGGAGATAAAGAAACCATGTTGCCAGAGGTCTCCAGCTTGGATAGAGAAATCTTGTGGAGGGTTATTTTTTTTCTTCATTTCCAGCAGCCTCAGCAGCCTCAGAGCTGCAGCCTCCTCCAGCCCTCCCCTGGGCATGTTGTTAAAGCTCAAGCCTAGCTAAACCCTGGGTGCCCTGGGAGGGGGAGATGTGCCTGGACCTGGGCTACAGCTGCCCAGCAGACTGGTGGTTATTGCAAACCAGCAGGCCTATTTTCTCCACGGACACGGCGTATTTTGACCCTGACCACATCAGATCCCATCTATAGGCCCCCCAGTGATGCAAGAGCCTATTTAAAGCAGCATGGGCTGAGCTCACATGAAAGAAATGGGCTTTTCATAAAGAATTTACCAAAGAGAATCTGTAAACATTTCTTTCTTCAAGTACAATATGTTGAAGGTCAAAGTGGGTGTCTTGAGTTTTAGTTTGTGTATAGCCTTTGCAAACAGTTCAAACGTCCCTATTAGAATTTTCTTGGGTAGCATTTTTTTTAATTATAATTATTAAACCCTCCAAGAGAACATTTCTGTACCTTTTTATTTCCAGGCGTGTATGTAGAATTCTGAAAAACAAAATGTCTCACTGTCAGCCTGGTTTAATTTCTTATTAGGAATGTCACAGAATATTTTTCTTCTGTTTACCCTTTCTCATATTATATAATGAAAGAAAGTAATAATCATCCCTGTACCTGTGAGTTCTCAAGTTCAGAAATGTGTTATATATATATATACATATTTTATTTATTCTGTGTTTCAGTATGAGCTCCTGGTTTTGATATGAGTTGTTTCTGCTTGTTGCAGTGAACACAGCTTGAGCTTGTCAGGTGCACAGTGTGAGGGGAAGGCATCGCAATCACCTTCGACCCCCTCCTCTCTGTGGGCGTGCAGAGCTCAATAAGGTGTCTTCTGGCAGGAGAGGAAGATGAGAAATGACCCCTCAGTGTGTGCGCCGAGATTGTTTGGCCGATACTGAAAGATAAAGGTTGCTAGCATGGAAGGGCAAGGCCACAACAGCCATTTTGAATTGATGAAAGAGGGCAAAGTGAATGTATATGTGGCCACACCTACTGTTTTCTGACAGACCAGACTAATTGATTGGTCAATGACTAAGACAGCAAAGTATGAGCAGGGGTATTTTGGTGTTCTTTTCGGGGTTTCTCTTTGTAGGAAAGGTGCTGAACCATCTGGATGGTTCTGTCTGTGTGTAGGATGTGAAATCTCTGTGAAACATTATCATTAGGATTTGAGGATTTCAGAAATCCTCAGAACTTTGCAGGGGAATTCAGAGATTGATACAGCTGTAGTGGCTTTACTCGCTTCTGCTTTTCTGGAGAGGATAGAGGGGGCAGGGAGAATCTCAAATCCCATTCCACAAGAGATATTATTTTCAACCAAATCCACAACTAGGAAAGCCTCCCTATGTCCCATTTAAAATAAAATTCTAATTGATTGCTTGAACTCAGAAATCCCGCGATGCACAAAATATAGTGTATCTATTGATTTTCCCTATTTGGATAGAATTCCTTTTCTATTTGCTCAGAGAAAGACAATCTTTTTAGGGATCTAGAAAGCACATGACATTGTGTATTATAGCATTTAGGCTTCATTCCTGACATAACTTCCAAGACTGAGATTAAGCTTTTCAAAAGCGATTTCACAACAGTGTGCCTGTCATGTGACATAAGAGAGGAGGACAGAATGTTATTACCAGAGTAGCCGCCATCTGAATAAGGGTCCCATTCAAGGTTAATTGGTACCTCGTCTGAGGGTAGCAATGTGAATGATCCTCTTGACAAATCAAAATTATTTATTACATGGATGTAATTGAGCTGGATAATTTGACTCACAAGGGTGAGTGGAAATCATTCTCTTCCTTCTCTACCTCGCAGAGTATCTTTAACCAGTGGAGGAGGACTGGATGGGCACCAAGGCCAAACCCTACTGAATACGTTTGGAAGAACAGCTTTTTTTTTTCCTGTGTTGTTGAATTTGATTACCAAAGGGCTGGGCTGTCATCCACAACCTCTAACTCTACAAATGACATATCTAGTTTTGTGTTGAGTTGTCGCATGCCTTGTGCCAAGCACTGTAGCTTTCGCAGTGGGTACATTCACAGTCATGTCATTTGGATACTACTATGGCCAGCCTCATCAAAAGTGAATCCGGGCAAATGTCTACACTCAAGTCAGCCATTCTTGGACTCTAAATATGACATGTACGAGTGCAAAACCATTTCCCATTCACAGAGGGTTGTCTATGTCAACATTTTGTGTGTATTGATGAAATCCACCTGGCCTTGTGGCCTCTTTGCTTCTTTCTGTGGTTCAGTGCTAGCAGGCCAGAGCAGGCCAGAGCAGAGAGGAGCCCTGGCCCTGAAGGCAGCTTGGTTTCAGCTCCCAGGGAGCAGCCATATGGGAACTGGGAAACCTCGTGATAGGCAGCACTGGTACCACTAACACACACACACACACACACACACACACACATGTAAGCATATGGACACACATACATAACACACACACACAAACATGCGCTGAGTGTCACGGGGAGGGAGCATGAGGCCAAACGTGCTCTGGCACATGCGTAATACTAATAAGACTTTATTTACACAGCACATTTCATACAAGAAAGTGCTTTACATAAAATAAAATAAAACTATATTCTAAGTAATAAAAGTAATAAAACCCTTCTGAACACAGGCCGCAGTCTTTGTGGTAATCCAGCACACACTTACCCACACACATAATCCAAAGAGACTTGGAAGCTGGCACCAAAAACGCATGCACACAGGCAGACACACACAAACAAATTCACACAAACACTTCCTTCTAGGAAGCTAATGTTTTGAATATTGTGAATTTGTGTGTGAGCTCTTGAGCCTTAGCAGGTGTTAACCACTAGAAAACATTCTGTTGTGTGATTCCTCAAATGAGAAAGATTCTTACATCCTCATCAGTTCATAGGATCTGTGTTATAGTTGCTATCGAAGAGAGACATCAGTCGGCATCACGGTCGGTATTGTCTTTCCTGTACAATGCATTTCTACTGTAACTGTCAATTATTGTCTGCCTTTCCATCATATTCAAAAGCCCATCTCCAGATGAGAATTGCAGTACAGTTTTGTGTCTGTTTCAGCACCGTTTGTTAATCTATGAGGTGTCTGGTCTGCATCCAAAAGGGGATTAACTGTTTGACTCTGACAGACAGCTGTGCGTAGGTTTACCGCTGCTGTGTTTAGGGGAGATGTGGTGCTCTCTGTTGAAACTGGGAGAGAGTGGTACTGGGCCTGCATGGGTAGGAAGAGTGGTAATCCCTCCATGTTTCTGCCAGCAGCAGGGCTCCTACCAGCGGAGGTGGAGCGAGTGGGAGAGCGAGAGGGATAAACACTTGCAGCGGTGGCAAAGGCATTCAAACGTAACAAAGCCCAAACCCACCCGTTCTCTGTTTCATGTGGGCTCACACTAACACACACGTTCACACACACATTCAGACTGACATACACGCGTGCACTTTGGCTCTGTTTTAACTTTATCTTCCTGGTTGAGACTTAGGAGGCTGGCTGGAATGAGAATCGGCTAGCTACTTTGATCGCAGAAGTTTCATCCATGTGGCCTTCCTCCTGGGCACACACTGAGCTGTGCAGGTCGAGCAGAGGAGAGAACCCACACATGCCCGTGGTAGCTGTCACCATGTGTAAGAAGACATGCTGAGGATAATTGTTGATAATTGCTGTGGGAGGCATTCTTTTCATGTTCCTAGCTGTGGCCACACAACCACACAGCGCTGCTGTGTGTTCAGAGGGCTCGGTGTTAGAGAGACACCTGGAGAACATAAACACGGATTTAGCTCTCTCCGTAAGCCGGAAACACTCTGACAGGACAGCCTCCACTGCTGTTGGATGGATTTTGCGGAGGGGATTGTGTTCCGTAGGGTAGCTGTTATTGGACAGACATGATAAGGTTATTC
Source organism: Hypomesus transpacificus (assembly GCF_021917145.1). Lineage (NCBI taxonomy): Eukaryota > Metazoa > Chordata > Actinopteri > Osmeriformes > Osmeridae > Hypomesus > Hypomesus transpacificus. The sequence continues at coordinate 3,635,087 of NC_061065.1, read as the reverse complement.
AAAAAACATTGGCTGGTTCCATCCATGTGAGCATGGTCATAAAAGATTTGTGACGTTTGCATTTTAAATTCCACATTATACAACAGGACTAACTTATTCATATAGCCCACCAAACTGTGTGTTATTGTGTAGGAAACAAACTGACAGGATCCAGGTCCTGTCCTTTTAGAAGCGTCATTGATGCACTTAAACAAGGAGTTGTTTGTTTGAGATGTTGTCCTGTCTACAGTATGTAAGGTTGCTTCCTTGTATCAAATAGATGGGCCCAGAGATAGATATGGCTTTATTGGAACTCTTCTGCAGGGATTTTTACAGTATGGGTTAGGGTTAGCAACTAAGTAATATAACACAGTCTTTACCTGAGAGACTCATTGTTTGGATATTGTCTTTTCTCCAGTGAGACCTCTGTTTCTGTCTTCTCATACTGGTCAGTCCAGACTCAATCAAATGCCTCTTATCCAGCACGTTGTACCCCTCCATGTTCTCCTCCCTATGATCTGCACCCTCCAATCTGACTCACAGTACACTTCTCATTGTCATTTTGAAAGGTTAATGGAAGGAAATGTGTGCGTCCTCGTCCAGATGGGACTTCCGGGTCTAGCCCAGCCCGTGACCAGAGACAGCTCAGCAGCCAGGCATTTCATTATTCCAATGAGTTATGTGACAGTAGAGGGCCCCACATACTCATAAAGACACTTTATAGTCGGCCATTGTTTACTGTAAGCCCATCGTTGTAGATAATTTATGCCTCTTTTAGTTTAGGTCTTTCTCCCCTGTTTTCCTGTGTGGAGGGGAGCGGTGTATGCGCTTGTAGGGGGAAGCTGGTCTTTTTATTGCACTTGTATTGACTTGGCAGACTACAGTAAAGTCATATCCGACCCTATTAATATTTCATCCTGGTTTAATTGCTCTCATTACCTCGAGATTGCTCTGTGCTCTGTTGATAATTATTTTATGATATAATTAATCATTTTTTCCTGACTGCATGCAATGGCAATCCAGTACACACTAAAGTCCCCTTGAATGTCATGCAAAGTAATTCAACAAAATCCATCTTACCAAACAGCAGACACCCGAAAGTGGGCCAACACTGCTCAATTTGTTGTTAACAAAAGCAACAATCCCAATAGAGAGTTCCATTGATCTTCCCAAGGCAAATAACTTTTGTTGCTTCAAAAGTAATTTACAAACTGCTGTTTTATCTTTAGATGACCTTGTCTCACGTGTTGTGTCAGCACAGCAAGCCGACACCAGAACACAGTATCACTGGGAACACTGCTATGCCTATAGCTCAATCTCTAATCTACAATAAAAAGATTATGTAAGTCTTATTACAACGCTAAAAATAAATATTGCTTTTGCCTTTTGATTAGTTGAAAGGCTTGAGAGCACCGGATAAGATCTTCCTTTTATCTTGTCTTATTCAAAAGACAGCCTCGTTGGACTAGGATGCTCCAGACTCCAGTGATTGTTCTGAACAGTTAAAAGCACTGTGTGCAACCAATTATTCCTAGTTTGATACCAGAACAGTGCAACCTTTTTTACTGACTCCATGCTGTATGCATGAGTAAACCAAACCCGTACCAGAAAATGCTAACCCTAATCTTACCACACAGATGGAATGCCTAATCATAATATGATTTGAAATGATTCAGTGGTGAAATGTATTTCCTAATTGTACTTCATGCATTTGATCATTCATTATTTGAATGTGTGGTAGTGTAGTGTAGTGTATGGTGGTTTGGTATGGGGATTTTCTGGGAGTTTTCCCTTGTCGTGGGGGTTTAGGTTGGTCTAGCCCTTTGAAACATTCCTTGTAAAAAGGGCTATACAAATTTGATTGGATTTTAAAACAGTTTACAGTTTCAGTTTTTCTGGAAAACAGCTGGACATTTTCAAAAGTAGCAAGCAGATTAATTTTTATGCTTGAGAATGTTATTTAACATTTTTTGTAAAGGTTTATATCAGAGTCTGACCCTCAATCTGCCCGTCTGTTTGTACTTGTGTCCACTTTTTACTTTTGTTCAGTATTGTGGGTTTAAATCGGTGTGTACATGTGTACGTGTGTGTGTGTGTTTGTACGTGTGTGTGTATGTGTGCGTGTGTGTGTGTGTGCACGCGAGCGCCTGCAGGCTTTTGTGTGGAGGACGTGGGAAGCTGTCTGACACACACAGATAAGAGCAGTCGCACTCCAGGTCTCCCTCATAAAGAGATAGAAAGAAGGAGGAAGAGCGAGAAAGGGGGAGAGGATCTGCTTCTTAAAGGCGAGTAAGACCTAAGAAAGCGCTAGGTAGTAGTATGTAGCATGAGGGAAATAGATCAGATAACTCACGATGGACAGCAACTAGAGAGTGTCGGACGGCCTCAGTTTGAAGTGCCCACCGTGTTAAGAGCTGCTATATTCAGATAGGGTATGTCTGAGTAGGAGGATGAAGAGAAGTGGTTGAAATGTGTGTTGAAGGTTTATATATATAACTAGGTTTGGATATAACATCCAAGGTCCACCTGCACTCACACCACAGGAGTAACTGGGATAGTCCTGATGAGTGACTCAGACCGCCCTATCAGAGAGAGAATCTGGCACTTTCTGATCAACTTGCACGCTCTTTCCCTCTGTCCCTCACTCTCTCTCTTTCACCCTCATTTTCACTCTGTCTCTATATTTTCTTCTCTATCCCAGTCTCATCTCTCTCTCTCTCTCTCTATCTCTCTCTCTCTCTGTGAGCTGTGTGGTGTACAAAGAGCCGTGCTTATCTCCCTGGCCTCGGGCGGCCAGGGCCATCTTAAACTCTCCCCACCGGGAGCTCAGAGGCCTCCCCCAGTGAGATGCATTACTTGTTTGGTCTGCCAGTATTGCAGGTGTGGACTTTTGCTTAATGCTCGTAATTTTATTACCGGCTCATTAGAAGGTTCTTGAGGTGACGGTATTAAGGGAGGACTACTGTGGAACTGAGCAGATGGACTGACCTCGACTGACCGCTCAGCCAGAGAGAGCAGAGTTGAGCAAGGGAGCAGGCTGGCTATCAGGTGCTTGGGTTAGGTCAGATGCTCCAGCAGATACACAGCACTTTGTTATCTTATTACCCTGTACTATGTCCATACAAGGTGTACTGAAGGGAACATGGTGATACTGGATATCTCCAATGATTCAGGGGGAGTGTGTGCGTGTGTGTGTGTGCACAGTATGTATGTGCGCAGACTGACAGTTCACACATCTTTAACAACTACGCCAGTAGAATCCAAAGTACATAGCTGCCTGCATGACTGCTCAGGCATTTAGGCATTTGAGAAGACCTCTCTCCTCACTGCCTGATATCAACCTGAGTATTCTCCTCTGGGAGCTTTGGCCATGAAGCTTGCTGATCTGTGGCAATGTGATCTATGGTGCTGGAAGAAGCGAGCCTGGTGCTGAATCACAGGCAGGCAGGGGAATTGATTCCTTTCTAAAAAAAAATGGAGCCAAATGCTAGCCAGTCCCCCAAGCTTTCCAGTGACTATCTGTTGTTTACTGGCAAACATCCTCGATTCCGAGCTTTACAGCAGGTTAGGGCGATCACTTTTAGAAAGGGCATATTTTCTCTCTTGAAATGCCATGCTGTGTTTCTGGGCTGCTTAGTGGACATGCATCCTTTGACACATCACACCATAGAGGAACTTCAGTATGGCATTCGTCAATGAGGCTAATTATCCAGACAATAGAGAGGCAACTTAATGTGTCACCTCTGCATTTTGCAGTCATTTTTCATCGTTTGAAAGGAAGCCTCCGCCCCGGGCTCTCTGCTTAGAACTGGCTGGAGGTGGAGACGAGCCATAGAGGGTGAGGGAGGGAGGGAGGGAGGGAGGGAGGGAGGGAGGGAGGGAGGGAGGGAGGGAGGGAGGGAGGGAGGGAGGGAGGGAGGGAGGGAGGGAGGGAGGGAGGGAGGGAGGGAGGGAGGGAAAGCCCGACCTGTTTGTGAATGAGCTCTGGGCACTATTAACATGAGAGACAAGTCTGGGGAGAAGTTTCCGGAGTGTTTTCTTTCTCTTAGTTAGCTGAATAAGCTGATCTTTAGCCTGGGTGCCTGTTATGAAAACCCTCCTTGTCACTTTTGATAAATGAGATCGGTGTTGCTGGAGAAATCCACGCACCCATGCGGGAGGACTTAAAATGGCACTGCGGCAGAAAAGTCCAATAGAGTGGTAGAGCTGTACTGGGTGTGTTCTGGGATGAGATGGGGTGTCCTCGGAATGATGCTACATTTAACTTGAGCCGAGTTACCCGCCGTGGACTGACTGCCCACTGTGTCCTATCTCAGTTCCTGACATACCGTGTACTCGTTGAGTCCGCAAGGCCCCACCCACACAAGATCAAGAACAAGTCGTTTTCTTTTTTTTCTTTGTTGTTTGTACCCCAAACAGTTACTGTAAACTGTCTCAATAAAGTCGTTAAAGTGCATACTCCTCGTCATGTCTCAAACATTCCGCCGTCATACAGGATGGAAGAAGTAATCTTCAGTTTTTCTATCTAATAACCTACTTAGACGGCAAAACGTCTCCTTCCCCCAGACTTACTTAGGAGCTTGGATCATTTCAGATTATACATCTACAACAGCAGACTACCATCAACATATTAGCATGGAAACAACAAGCATACAAACATAGCAAAGAGGGACTTGTTTTGATAACTATCCAATTACACATGGCAAGAAAAGAAAAGTGTATCACACATCTACCATCTACTATCTTTCAAATAGTTTTTCCAGTATCTGTAGAGCGACATTTTAAGGTGAGCTGTTGACTACTGAGTCTGCAAAACCAATTACTGAACTTCAAATAGCTACAAGAAGATGATGTGGGGATAACCAGCTGGGCTGGAAACTGCATTAGCTGTGCATCTTAATTAGGGAGACAGTGAAAACCATGGAACCAAAGGGAGGGCTTTTTTGATTGGGAAGCTGAATTATTGTGCTTGTGTTGAACACTGTTGGTTACATGACACTGTACACTGACGGGATGTATTTAGCCCAGCAACCACAGCAGCAATCACACCTTGAAGGTGAGCCCACTTAAAAAAGAGCTCTCAAAAATAAGAGGAAAACACAAACTAATTCAGACCTCAAAAGCTTGTGCCTCTTCAATTGAGCTACACTTGACCTCCAGCACTCGCGAATTGTCCGTGGGAAAATACTGAGAGTGAATTGCTCATTTTACAGTAAAGATCAAAGTTTTAATTCTAGCAGGCTTACCCTGTCGTCCTTGAGCCCTTAAAGAAGATACCCCATTTTCTCCTTTCAGACCATTTCAAAATAAAAGAATAGAAACAACAGAATTCTTACGTTTGAAAGCCTATCTTTACGAACGGTGGATTATTTTCTGCAACCTCGAACTCCGATTAACGTATTGTTCAGTTCTTTGTTACCCGGAGCTAAGAGATACAAGAGCGGTATGTCTCCTTCCCAAGGAACCAAACACACAGCCTCGATAAAGCCGCATGTGCAGATATATGTGTGCGTTTGCTCCCGTTTTGCTTGAACATGTGTTTGTGGAAGTGTTTGTGCGTTGGAGCGCCAGCGTGCGTTTGTGTGTGCCTTGTCAGGTGCTATGATGAGTGTGTACATCAAGGCCCTGGGCTGATTACTGGTGTGCTGCAAATGAAAGACCCAGCAGCCGGCGGCCATGCTCGGCTTGTCAGGGGATCTCTGTGCTTTTCCTAACTCACTGACCCCAAATCAATTCTTCCTCCACACGATTCGTCCTTGGCTCTGACCGAGTGATTTAAGCGTTCCCTGCGGTCCGGAACATTGGCCCATGTTCTCCTGTGATGGAAGGATCCTATTTATATTTCCATAGCGCTGTGACGACTGTGTTATCTCCCTCCATGTCAATGAAGAGCTTCCTCTAAGGTCCAGCCAGTTACGCTTATCCATCTCTTCAGCTTTCATATTGCCCTATTCACCAAGGCAACGATTGGTACCTCCATCTTCTGTCGCACAAAAGCCCCAGAGATGCTTTGTATTGCAGAGGGTATTCTGTCCAAGTCGATATAAATACAAATGGAGTCGATGCAAAAAATGCTCTTTCTTTATGGGCTTTGCCACTTTATATGGAAATCCCTGCAAGATGCATGTGTACGTATTTTGTGTGAGTTTTTGATTAGTGTTTTGTATGTCTGTGTATGTGTGTGTGTATATATTCAATGTGTGTGTATATATGCAGTATGTACTAGTTATATAAAAATGCAGTAGATAGCATTAAGTTTATTTTGCCTCCTGCCAAGTAGGCCTATTTGTTTATTAAGTAGGGTCCGTCTTACACTGTTGGAAATATACTTTGTGTGTGTGCGCTTGAGTGTTTTGTCCACTGTGTGTTTGTGTGTGGGTGTGCTTGTGTGTGGGAGGGAAAGAGAGAGAGACAGAAAGAGAGACTAACGTTACTGTAAAAGGACAGAGGGGAAGATTAATGATGTGTGCCACAATGCTGGTGGAGACATGAGGGAGTGGAGGAGAGGACAGTTTGTGTTCCATGTGGCTTCATACCTAGTTGGGTGAAATGGGTGGTCACACACGAGGGCCACAGCTTGTCCCCTTTCATTTACCTTCTGAGGGATGCTCGTTTACTCTTGGCCGTATGCTTTGTTCCTCCTAGACCTCTATCTGCTCTGTAGTCTGCAAGGTGTCTTAAAGGGCCTGAGTTATGACACTAATCACAGAACTACATTAAGATTACAGTATAATCTCCTGCTGAGTGGCCTCTCTACCCCTGAAAGGTGACCCATGTCACATGACTTTCTAGATAGGAAGAACTATGGTGTCTCTACAGGGACATTAATTACAAAATACATTACAGAGCAAAGTCTTAACAAGATGAAGAAGTCTCATTTAAGGATCATTTAAAAGAGGATGCTATTGTGTACTAAGGAATGATATTAAATCCAGGTGCTTGTTGATATTCCACCAAGGGCTGTTATTATCCTCTCAAATTATTGTGTATTAGTGTGGTAAGCTTTTATGAGCGACTTAATCAGAAATTAGATTTCAATGCACAAGCACACAGGCGCGGAATACTTCAACTATACAGACTAAGGTACAAACAGAGTTCTAATCCATGTGGATTTAGTGAAAGCTGTTGGGGTGGATCAAAGTGTAGATCCATATACATCAAGATGACCAGAAGAGGTACAGGTACACTTGCAGTTTTTGAGTTTCCTGTTGTTTAATCGTAACTTGTTTAACTACATGCTCTTATGGTTCTTCCCTTTGGCACTTATTTGGTTTCCACAATGTATGCTTCATGTTTTGGCCGCTAGCAATGTTTGGGGCTATCTCGTTATGAACAGTGACCTATGCACTTTTGTAAAGCTTTCTCTTGGATAAAAGCGTCTGCTAAATGCATAAATGTAATGTAAATGTAGGAGACTATTATCAAAAACTGGGCAAGATCCTTTGCAGCAGTATGCTTAGAATGTGCCTCACAAATAGTTGTTGGATTTGGTTTAAAATATACACTATAAAGAATTAAGCCTGTTTTTCTCTTCTTTCTCTACGCTCTCTTCTTTCTCACTCTTACTCTATATCTCTCACTTTCTCTCTCTTTCTCACTCTATTTCTCCCTGTCCACCCCTCCACAGGTTCCTTTGTGTGACTCTACCATGGACCACATCCTCTGTTGCCTGCTGGTCCTGGGAACCGCAGTGATGAGGGCCCATGCATGTCCCAAGTACTGTGTCTGCCAGAACTTGTCAGAGTCTCTTGGGACCCTGTGTCCCTCCAAAGGCCTTTTGTTCGTGCCTCCAGATATCGACCGTGGCACCGTGGAGCTCCGCCTGGGGGGGAACTACATCATCCGAATCACCCAGCAGGACTTTGCCAACATGACGGACCTGGTGGATTTGACCTTGTCCCGAAACACCATCAGCTACATCCAACCCTTCTCCTTTGGAGACCTAGAGACACTGCGCTCGCTCCACCTGGACAACAACAGGCTAATGGAGCTGGGCCCAGATGACCTGCGGGGTCTGGTCAACCTGCAGCACCTCATCCTCAACAACAACCAGCTGGGCCGTGTCTCTGACCGGACATTGGAGGATCTGGCCCCTTCCTTGGAGGACCTAGATCTGTCCTACAACAATCTGAGGTCCCTGCCCTGGGAATCGGTGCGCCAGATGGTCAACCTGCACCAGCTCAGTCTGGACCACAACCTGCTGGACTTCATCCCAGAGGGGACCTTCACTGACCTGGAAAGGCTGGCTCGCCTGGATCTCACCTCCAACCGTCTCCAGAAGTTACCCCCGGACCCCATTTTTGCCCGGGCCCAGGACTCAGTTCTCATGACCACTCCGTATGCCCCCCAGCTATCCCTCAGCCTGGGGGGGAACCCCCTGCACTGCAACTGTGAGGTGCTGTGGCTGCGGAGACTGGAACGAGATGACGACTTGGAGACCTGCGCTTCCCCTCCCAGCCTGAAGGGGCGCTACTTCTGGTATGTGAGGGAGGAGGAATTTGTGTGTGAGCCACCTCTCATCACCCAGCACACCCACAGGATGCTGGTTCTGGAGGGCCAGACAGCCAGCCTGAGGTGCGAGGCCATTGGAGATCCCATCCCCACCATCCACTGGATCTCCCCAGACGACCAGTTGCTTGGCAACTCTTCCCGTACGGAGGTGTATAAAAACGGAACCCTGAGCATCCTGATTACCACATCCAAGGACTACGGCACCTTCACCTGCATTGCCGCCAATGTCGCTGGGGAATCAACTGCTTCAGTGGAGGTGTCAATCATCCAGCTTCCCCACCTCAGCAATGGGACCGGCCAGCCCTCGCAGCCAAAGTCTCGCCTTTCGGACATCACCGGAACCACCAGGGTCAGCAAGCCTGCCAAGAGCCAGCCGGAGAGAGTCGTGTCCGTGTCTGAGGTGACGGCTGTGTCGGCCCTGGTCAGGTGGTCAGTAAGCAAATCCGCCCCCAAAGTCAAGATGTACCAGCTCCAGTACAACTGCTCCGATGACGAAGTCCTCATCTACAGGTAAATCTAGAGAATAAGCTTCACGATGAAGAAAGAACCAAAGCTAAATATGTGATTTCTAGAGGAAGGTAATACATGCTGAACGTCAGAGTGGCTCCTGAGGATTTGTTTGGTCTCCCCAGGCTTTCACTATGATGGATAGATTGCACCCAGATAGATACATAGATACGGTAGATAGATGCTGTTTACGGAACACAAAACACAGCAACAATAACTCCAGCATCACAATCAAACGTCAGTGTTTCAGACACTCTCCTCTGATCGCAAAATGATAGCGTGTTGATCATCAGGGATCCATCCATCTTCCAACACTTCTGTTGTCCGCCGAGTTGTTCAACAGCAAAACAACTCTCTATTATCCCTCTCCAATGCCTTTTCATCATCCAACGTGTCATTCACTAAGCACTGTGTTACACTGTTCTCGATTATGCTTAGTGGCACATAACCAGGGGAATTCCTAAGCTGGAAGGGCGGGTATTCTGTCAGTCCACCAGCTTTTGATAGAACTCTGACTGTATTATACAGTATTGTAGGAAGCTCATAAAGAACAGGGCATTTGTCAGATCAGCAGAGCTCAGGCAAAGGAGAACCCCAGTTGCATGATACAATTAAAAGCAGTAGAAAACTTGTAAAATGGCTCATTATTTTAGCCTCAGTCTCTGAGGATAACATTATACTGTAATGAGTGTGTTGTTTATAATGTATGTTCCTCAAATTTTTTTTATTGAATAATTGCTACTAATATCATCCTCATAGTTACACAGTGACAATGGCAAGAACAGCCTTATATAGTTTATCACTCGCCAAAAGGAAAGCAGCCTGCTGCCGATTTTGTACAAAGCTCTGCCTGTCATCCACCTGTCATCTCCTGGCCCTGCAAAGCTGGATATTGACTGTTTATTAACTAAGGTTGTGTGCTATTTGGAAGAGTATACAGACCACAAAAAGGCTAAGTGCATTATCTGTATCCATCAGACTGCTATAGGAGCCTATGGGGCTGGGGTGGGGGGGTGAGGGTCGAGTGCTTTCCTTGGTTACAGTAATGGAAGTTACATGTCAGAGTCAGTCCTTCAGTTATATTTCACTTGAATTGCAATAAGGTCTCAGAGCAATCCTTTACCATGTAATGGTTCAAGTCGCGTGTCATGTGATTGAATTCCCATGCATCTCTGTACTGGGGATGTGTTTCAGAAGTGATAGTAAGCTCCTGGGTCTACTATTACTGGCTGCAATCAGAGTGGAGCAGAGTAGCATATTCAAGGCTCTTAGAGTAAGCAGCAGCTTAGCATGCTCTGTTCATGAGAACATTAGATGTTCTACATGTCTATGCTACCTTCAGTATGCTATGCTATCTGCAGTATGGACATTGCTCTTTCAATTCTCATGGTTTGGTATAGAATGAAAGAGCTGCTATTGTATATTAAGATGAGCTGTATTTAAATGAATAATTATATTAAATTAAATATTTGATGTAATCAGTTCATTTGAACAGCTAACAAGATTATAGTCAGCATGGTTCAACACCATCAAGGATAACACATAAAGGAAGCTCCCAAGCTAAATATGGACCTTGGTTATCACAATGTTCTGTTTTAATGCATTCATCTATTATAGTTAATATAAGGTGATGTTTTATTGCAGTCAGGACACACTCAAGGGTGTGGACACAGACACAGATGAGCGTCACAGCCCATTTAATCCCCCAGTTACGCTGCAGCAGCTCCCAAGAAATGCCCTAGCAAGAAGCAGCGTGAGAGTGCATTAGGGATTTTGCTTATATAAGCATAATCAAATTTCCCAGCACCCTGATATTTAGGCGGGATCAATGGAGCAGGAGACCATTTGGCATGACCTTGTCTGTGTTTGTCCAGAGAAGGGCTGCCTTAAGAAATCAATGAGAAAGAATGAGTTATGATCTAGAAACCAGAGTCCTCCACAGCTGGGGGAAAATGAGCCATTACTTATTTTAATGATTGTCTAGAGAGGAAAAATACAGCCCAAAGTAATGATTTGTTTATTTGTTGTTGTCAGGATGTTTTTTTCAGACAAGGAAATTGTTGCTGACAAAGCTTTCAAACTTTAAGAGGAGCAGGCTTGGAGCTACTTCCTTTTCTTTCTTCTCACCCCTTTTTCTCTTTTGCACTCTCTCCCTCTCTCTCTCTTTCTCTCTCTCTGATTAATCTTATGGCCTCATGCCGTCACTGGAAAGTAGGCAAAGTGCTCTCCAAATTGCCTTTCATCGCCTGAGGGGAAGAAAAAAGTATCTGCTCATGATGAGCCCCACCAGACATTTTGCTGGTGTCCCGTTTTATTTGAGTTGGACTGAATGAACCAAGATATGCAGAGGACCTGAAATCAATCAGAGACAGACACTGGCAGTGGCCAGCAGAGTGGTCACCAAGCTCTGGGATTTTTCTCCCAAAGACAGGCAAACATTATGACTATGTACGTAATAGATTACTTTGACCAAATGAGCACGTTGTTCTTCAGTCAGAAAGCATATTCTACTCTAGTGTTAGTGTGCAGTTTGAGATATGCATATCCAAACACAATTTGCAAAATACAAATACAAAATCCATCCCAGTTTCTGCATGGCTTGTTTGTTGATATTATTCTACTGAAGTACATGGCCAGAGGAGGTCTCTGTGCTCGATGTTGGGGAGTAATAGCCAGGTTGTTATCAGCTCAGAACCTGGAATCTGGACATGACCCATCATGTCTGCCATTAGATCTGCTCTCAGCGGGACACAGCGTCCCAGTAAACGACCCATGAGATGACCCGATCCTTCTCTGCTTTATCGCCAAATGGGTATCGCCTGACAGACCAGAATATTGAAAATGGACACTTAACCGTTACCTGAAGCAACAGGGAATCTGAGGCTTTTCAATTTTCCGTCTCCTTTCCCATCTTTCCTGGATTTTCAGGTTATTTATTTATCTCTGGTCTGTGGCTTCCGTATCAAATTGACCGTCTGTTCACTGCTGCAGGACAGATGGCTTAAAGAGATAAACCCAATTACGTCTGGCTGTCTGTTCAAGCACCAACCACAGAGTGACTTAGCACTGGATAGGAACTCCGATGGAATAAAAATGGAAATCCTCCTTCTTTTTAATTAAACATTGCAACATGAACCACGCTCACATAGGCAAAGGCAGTTTGTTTTGCTCCACCATGTTGGTTAAAGTCATATAATGTTATATATTTCAAATGTCTCTTTCTATTTGATTGTATAGCAGTCACACTGACACTGCCATTAAAGTGTCATAACGTTTTTAATTGAGAAATACTCAAATGTCTAAACTCCTCTCCCTCTTTTCTCTCTGAAGGATGATCCCGGCTTCCAGCAAAGCCTTTCTGGTAACAAACCTAGTCTCAGGGACCCGCTACGACCTGTGTGTTCTGGCTGCCTGGGATGACACGGCCACCACGCTGACTGCCACCAACGTGGTTGGCTGCACCGAGTTCTTCACCCAGGATGACTACCCCCAGTGCCAGTCCCTGCCCAGCCAGCTCCTGGGGGGAACCATGATCCTGGTGGTGGGGGGTATCATTGTAGCCACCCTGCTGGTCTTCATTGTCATCTTGATGGTTCGTTACAAGGCGGGGGACAGCGAGCCACCTCCAAGCAAGCTAACCAGTGTCAGCGACACACACTCCCAGACTAACGGGGGCCGGCTGGGGCAGAACGGAGTACCCCTGCCCTTGCCCAAACCCAAGGCCAAAGTGACACTACAGGACGAGGTGGTGGAGTTCAAGTGCGGCTCCCTCCAGAGCAGCCTCACCTCCTCCTCCTCGTCAGGCTCGCTAGCCGGGGACTCTTACAGCCCCAACACCACCCTGGCTAACATGTGGAGGTCAGCAGCCCCCTCCAACCCCAGGGCCAACCTGGACCACCTTCTGGGGGCCTTCACCTCTTTAGAGCTGCGGGGAACTCAGGGCAAGGACCTAGGGGCCTCCGGCAGCCCAGCCCTGGAGGCCAATCGGCCCCCCACAGACAAGGAGCCCCTGCTGGGCCGGACAATGGACTCCCGGCTGAGCCGGCTCCTAATGCTGCCCCTGGACTCCAGGCCGAAGAGGAGCCAGTCTTTTGATATGGGGGATGCGACGAGTTCCTCAACTGCTACCACGGCGCCAGTAAGTAGCTACCCACGCAGGATCAGCAGCATCTGGACTAAGAGGAGCCTGTCTGTCAATGGCATGCTGCTGCAGTGTGATGAGGAGGGAGACAGCGAAAGTAGCAAAGGGACCGTGGACAGTTCTGAGTGGGTCATGGAGAGTACTGTCTAGGAAACAAATGCTTTTGGCATCTCGTCAAATACTCCGCGGAAGACTGGCAGCAAGCCTTGTTCTCATAGACCCACTGGTGAAAGGAGAACTCCCTCCAGGTCCTGCATGAAAATCATTCATGTTAATCCTATTGACCCTCCATTGTTGTGGCAAAAAAAAAACTAAACAGTTGAAGCTCTATCACAGCCAGGTCAGTTTCTGGACCAACGACCGTGTGGATGGGACAGTCCTCTGAAGTGACACTGGTCTGTGTGTATTGATGAGTACTGTAAAGGTCATACTGAAGGAAGAAATATACAGACAGGAATAAACCTTGAGGTCAGTGAGTTGTACCAAGGACTGACTTATTCTGAGACATTTTTAAGACATTGTTAAAGAAGAGCTGTTGTTTCCAAATCACACGAACATCATGCATTTCACCATGTTTGGTGCAATAAACTCATTAAAGACTGCTATTTAAAGTGAAGCTTGAAAATGTATTGAATTTAAAGTTTTTTTTTTTTCTTTTTGCTGGTCAAACTCATGTTTCCCAGACCAGAACCACTCAAGAAGACAGTCCTACTAAGTTTTGCTTTAAAAAGTCTGGATCTATCCTTATCTCTGATATCCACGTAACTTTTTAATCCATGTTGACTGATGAAATATATAGCTATTTAGTGATGTTATGATTCATAAAGTTGTAAGGAAAAAGATTGATTGGAAACACTGTATGTGAATATATTTACTTTATATACAGAGTATATATTTGCGGGTTTAGTAATTGCATATCTGGTCAATATCATGTTTTTTGAAATCACACAACATCAGGTCAATGTTAGTCTAAACCAGGAAGTTTGTGTGTTTGGAGAGGGTCATTGGCAGGTTGCTCCATTGTGGTTGGAGGGTTGTTTGTGAGGGTACATGGTTATGAGTCGGGGACATTAAAGGGCAATTGCCATAGTTTCCCTCCATCTCCTTTAAATCAATGTAGAGCCCACATAAGATGGTGATCAATTCATCTCTGTCAGAGAGTAACATGAAGCCAAATCGCTGCTTGCCATTTTATAGAAACGGGAACTACACTACAAAACAGAACTTTTGGTTTAGGCAGTTCATCCCGTTTATTTTTTACAAATACTTTGATGATGATTTGATTCCCATGTTTCTTTTAAAACATGGGCTATAGGTTGTTGTTCTTTCCTGGGTTACTATGATCTGTTGCAATTGACTCATTTCTTGTCATCAATAAAGCTATAGAGGATGTGTCAAGTATTATCTACAATTTGTCCTATAGATAGCGAAATTTCAACACCACTTGGATGATAATGTACAGTGCAAAAGGTTTACGTTCAACTATGTCAAAGTTATTGGCTTTTCTGTATCGTGTACAGAATGCATGTTTACCCAGGACTGATCCATGAGACAATTAAGAAATAAAGAACCATGTACACTATCTCTCTTTAAGTATACAAACATATATATATATACATATATACAAATATATGTATATATATACATATGTATACGTACATATGTAATTTCACATATTGTGTTGTTTGGAAGACTATCTTTGTGACATTTTAAACTGACTGCGCTTGTATATCGTCTCTGTATATTGGCTTTTTTTGTACAATTGTATTCCAGTGAGAATATATTGTATGTCATGGGGGAAGCAGTACACTAGTGTCTTTATGTTCTGTGTGAGCAGGAGATAAAGAGGTGCTTCACTCTGGTTATACGGTGTCACAATGTACATTTCCTACCCAGAGTTGTATAGGATGTTTCTGTGGTCAAATCAAATGTTTTTGCTACAAAACTATAAAAATGAAGATATTCCAAAACAGCTATATTGTGTCTGACTGTTATATGGTAAACATCTACAATCTGTATTTGGTATAATGTGAATGTTTTAAGGTTAAATTTGATCAATCAGATGGAGTCCGTTCTAAGTAGCTTTGGACATTTGTTGGTATTTTTCTCAGCTAGTCCAGCTTCATATGTCCCTTCACAGCAAGATTTTTGTCTCAGGAAGCCTCACCGCATTAACCTCTCCTGAACCCCACATGGGCAGTGTATTTTAACCGGGGATACTTTTGTGCTTTAGAACCTTGAGTGACACTAAAGCTTTTAATTGTTTTGTTTTAAACACAACCTGGTCTTTCCAGGAAGTGAGAGAGTCATCAGAGGAAGGACATTAGTCCTGGTTAGTTCAGGCTTCACCTGAAGAGCTCAGAGGGATAAAGGTCAAATAAGCCTGTGACAGTGAGAATATACTGTTTGTAGTACGCTTTGTAGTATACTTTGTAGCACCATGAGACTCTATACTACAAAGTGTACTAGAAACAGTATATTCTCACTTTCACAGGCTTATTTGACCTGTATCCCTCTGAGCTCTTCAGGTTGAGAGGCAAATCATATATTTTGTATATGTTTATATCTAAAATCTTACAATGCACTCCAGTATCATACACATAATCTGAAAAGGTCTCCACTGAGGGCAAATATGTATGATCTGTTTCATTAGCTTTGCAAACATATCTCATCCATAGACAAAGAGACAATACACACACAGCTAAAGAACACAGAAACACAGCAGTACAGAGGACACATGCAACTCCCCTTACTGTAAATTGTTATTCACAGACACTAGCCATCTAGTTACAGGAAAAGTGGTGTAAATTGTGAGCAACAGATATCAGAATGTGCCAACCTCACTATACTTTTACAGCCTACAATTGGGAGACTCTATCCTATAGCACGTCCACCCATAAACACTGCAGGACCAGCTCCTCTAAACTATTCTCTCAGGTACACTACCTCCAGTTTCACACTGGCCTTGAACTACCTGCAAGCAGCAACACATGGCACAGCATCAATTAGTTACACAGAATCAAACAACAGCTTCGCATAAAAATAAGGACTCCACGTTGATGCATGGATTTCTTAATGTTGTTTCCAATCAGGGTTGATGTGCACGTGTTTTAGCCATCGCCTGGCATTTCATTCACTTTCCTGTAGCCCCCCCAAAAAAAGTGAGAATGGAACATAGCAATTGCATGGTGTAATCACGGCACCAACTGAATAGAACTTGATATATGTAGGAGTGTGTTGCTGACCGCCAGCTAAAGGAAAATTTAATCGAAAGCTTACCACCAAGACACAAAAGGATTCCTAAATGGGTTTGACTGTGTAGATTAATAAGTTATCTAACACTGTAAATTGTATTGATCCAGGGCCACAGCCAAAGGTGTATGTTGACTGCAGATGTTTGACTCAAGAATGGTTCTCCATTCCAAACCTGACGTCAGTAAGATCTTTCTGGGGTTCTTTTGATGTTCCCAGGTGTGTTGCTCTTGCAGGAATTTTGGGCAACAGCCTGGGGAGGATGATGGCCACATGATCCAATGACTAAAACATGTTATGTGTTTGACAAAGACTGTATGTATGTGTGGGTGGGGGTGAGAAAGTATACTAGGTCTAAAACTAAAGAATTTGACACAGTAAATTTAAAGCAGTTTGATAGCGTCCCTTAAAAAATGCAGTTGACGTTCAGAAGCCGGGTAACGGAACAAGCACAATGATACCCCAATACACTCACACCAACAACTCATCTGTGTTTCACCGGGCATTAGAGTCCTTCCAATTAGCCATAGTATGCATACGAATGACGACAGGTAAAATGGCATGACTGAATCTAATTTATCTAATAATAGGTATTTGAAGGTAGATGGTGTACGGGCTTTGAATCATGCACTATAAAGAGTTTCAAAGCACATTTGTACATATTTCTGTATTGGATTTTGCAAACAAATCAGAACTAATTTACGGTACACTAACGCCCCCCTGTGGTCATGAACAACGACTGACATCTCACTTTACTGATAAATATTATTGGGGTAACTTTGTTTTATTTACTGTACACGAATGGAAAGATAATATCCCCCTAATGATGTAGTCCCCGCTAGTTGTAGTGCAAAGTATTGACATGCAACATGACCTAATATGTAATCACTATTTTAACTTCAGCTATTGTAACATTCGTGAGTAGCCTACATGTTTTGCTTCAACAAAGTTTAAGCCTGGGGTGCAGGTTTCCTTTTGGGACCGGTGTTGCACCAGAAGCCGTGACCCATCAGAAACTGTGACCGCAGCTGCACATCTTCTGCCCGTGCGTGTACAATATTATGAAGTTTAACTCCTTTATTAAGCAGTTACAGTGGGGTCACATATTCTGACAACTTACCCAATGTGCTGGTCCATTGGATATTTAGTTATTTATTTTCTTTAAAGTAGAATATAATTATTTAAAGTATTAAATGTATTAAATGTAGTCTAGTGTAAGTTTTAGGTAGGTTTTTACAAATGTTACTTGTGCATGCAGAAATATTTTTTTTGAAAATATTTCAGAGAAAATGTACCTTAATATATTTTATTTACTTTCAGATAAACATATGTTACTACCGCGAATAATCATGCGGACACAGTTTCTGATGGGTCACAGCTTTCGGTACAACACCGGAAATACAACATCTGCGTTGCACCCTCGGCTTCTTATTTACAGATGGTGGTCTATGCATGGCGTTTAAATTGATGAAAATTCTGCCGACAGTTGGAAGAACCCTGGTTATATTATGTAGTTAGGCCAACTACAACAGGCCCCAAGGCAAAGTAACCAATTTTTAGATAATCGAATCTTAGTGATCAATGTAATGTAGTTTATTTGTTTGGTTTGATCAGATTTTTTACGTGGGATTTTAATCGATCATTCTCGGTTTCTAGAATGTGACGATCAACGTGGAAACAAGCTGTCCGTTTGTAGTCCAACTTGTCATAATGAAGCAGTTTTCATATTATTTCATATTAGGATTACTTAGGGCCATAACTTAATAGTCATAACTGTAGCAACAGTTATAGGCTGCATAGGAACTGATTGACAACTAATTAACATGGAGTAATTTGGACAACTCCCAAAGTAACATAGTTCAACCTTTTTCTAAATATGGTTCCTTATTGGGAAACCTTTGACAATAGGTTACGACTAAGTCATGCATTTGTGACGTCATTATGGTGAACTTGATTGAGAAATCTTACTGTCCCTTCGCCAGTAAGGAATCTCCTGCTTCTTGGCAACATGTAGGCCACATACTTTTAAATGGTTTGCTAAGGCTACAGTATCAAATACTGTTCGGAACCCAACAGGTTAAATGTATTTCTCTGAGCGCTTGCGTATTAGCACAGTACTGCAGTGGGAGATCGGGCAATGTGGACAGGCCAGAGTAGCCTATCTATGTGTGCATGTGTTGGTTTAGCACGTCGAAATATAATAGCATGTAGCCTGTTTTAGAGTTGGTGAAAGGCATTATTAGTACACGATAAAGACATTGAGCCATCCGGGTGTGTCTGAATGACACACGATCTGTGGCATTGTGATCGAATAGCCTCTGGATTTTTACAATGTCGTGCCCAGCAACCAACTCCGGTAGACTACATTCTGATGAGAAATGCAAGCAACGAAAATTCTTATCGTTTCTGTTCTACCAGGCAGTACGGGACCTGAAGCCCGTATGGATGTTAGAGGACATGCGAACAATGGAGACCTTTTACTGGGAGGAGGATGCAAGCCAGAGAACATACACACCATCAGAGGCATTGCTGTATGCTATTGTGCACGACCATCAAGCGTATGCTCAATACTTGCTCAGTCATTATACTGACGAAGCGCTGGCAATGCCCGGCGAGCGCTTTTGTTGTTGTCCGTCCTCGGCGCCCCATTTGGCGATGGCAGTCAGATACGACAGACGGGACATTCTGGGTCTCATATTACAAGAAGCGCATCGACTTCCTAGTCTGCATTCTTACATGAACCGAGGCGGATGTTTTCATATGGAAGATGGCAAAACCCCTCTACATTTGGCCTGTGAGCTACTGCGTTCGGAGGCAGTAATTCTTTTATTAGGTAACGGCGCATCGCCCCAGGCTCAGGACCACACCGGCATGACGCCACTTGATGTTATACTGGAACAGCTCTGGGATTCCAAGGTGAATATCGGAGCAAAAAAGCTGTGTCTGGACAATATGTTAATGTTCATGCCCGAGATTCGTTTCAAAATGAAGGGTGCACTTGAACGGGATGCCGTTTGCTGGTCCAGGGTCCTTGGTGAGGACAAACTCAAATTTCTTCTTGGGAAGAATCCTGCCCCACTGTCCCTCATTGCTATGCAAACGGTTTTAAAACAACTTCGCCCTGAACAATTCCCAGAAAGCTTACATGAGCTCCCAATTCCGTCATCGTTGAAACCACTCCCCTGCAAAATGAGCGGCCAGTTGAAAGGGGTTTAAAAGCGTTAAACCTGTGTGAAACATACCAGTTGTATTTATTTACATGTTTTTAACTGTGTTTAGCATGATGAAAATATCTGTTTGAGAATATTATGTGTCATTTTAAAAGTAATGCAATTACCGTACATTAATGAAAAAGACGGGCTACTATATAGCTAACAAAATTCCTGGAACTGTAATGTTATCATTTAATTGTTTATTTATTAACAGTTTTTTACTTATAAAAGTTATATGTACTGTAAATATAAAGCATATGGCCTAGGAATTCACTATGGCATTTTTAATCCCATGAACTAAATATAACTATTTTATTATTGTTTTATATTTTACAACAGCAGAGCATTGTATAAATGACAGTGAGCATCTGACTTATTTCACGTAACATACAGTAACTTCACAAAGACACTAACAGTTGTATTGTCATTATCTTATCCTCAAAATAAATATCTAAATAGAAAATAAGTCTTCTAAACAAATACATTTGCACTCATTGATTTGTGGGGTTGCTGGCTTTATTATTCTGTAAGTATTAAGTAAAATCTCTTGTGTTAATGATGATTCATATGATATGGGATACATTACAATGCAAAACAAACAATTCTCAGTGACAAGACCAGAGGCGTTGTTAGACATACAACTCTACTGTGGCACAGGCCCCTATTCATATCCCTTTTTTTCTTTCAAGCTTGCTGCGCATAATGCCCTACTAGGCTATAGAAACCCCCTAGAGAACCCACAACACAAAAGTTCAGGGACGCAAGTTTGATATCAGCTTTGGCAGGGACATCAAGCACGCAAACATTTTACGCATTCATTTCAGCACAAATACTGTTTTTTTTTTTACTTCATGTAATATTGTTTTAATGTTTTAGTCAAAATATGATGATCGGTAGTCCTATCATTTAGAAACTATCTTTAGTTTTGTAATGTTTTCTTAGCCTAACTCAGTTCTGACTTGTGTGCCGAGTCCGACACCTGGACTTCTGGGTGCATGCTGCAGTGGCTATTTAGCAAGCTCAGAAGATCACGTTGACATGGAATTATGCGGGCATCGGTTTGTGTTTTCGGTTTAACTGCTTTGATTTTTCAAGCGTTGATTGGGATATTGCGTTTATTTTTTCGGGATTATAAATCTAAATAAATGCACTGACTAATAAAATAAATTGCCAAAGCTCAAACTATAGATTTTACTGGGGCACAGCAGATTTATACTGGGGCACGTGCCCCAGGGTCTAACGATGCCCCTGGACAATACATAATTTGTATTTGTATTGGTGTATCTCTTAACATACCAAGAGAATGTGTATAGAGCATAATTGTTTACGTTTTTTTACTACTACCACATATCCACTAGTGTGCTCCAGAACCAAGGATCAACAAACAAGGAAGTGAAAGATATGAGGCATGCTTTTGTCAGAAGACATGTCTTAAATTATCTTAAATCTTTGTCTCCCAGTGTGAACTGATAGACCAGCTTATCCCACTGAATTCTGTCAATTTCTCTTCTTAGATTACAATTCTGTAATACAATACAGACAGGTGTGTGTACAATTCAGAGAAAGGAGTTTCTCTTCACACACCTTTTATTGTGGTCAATCTGGTTTTAGATCACCTCATCCAAAAACAAAATACAACAACCAAAAAGTACAACACATCAGCTATTTTTGAAAAAGCATAGCATTATGAAGGAGGCAGAAAAGACCAAATTTTGCAGTTTACAGTTTGAGGTGGATTTTAATGAAAGTTCAAAGTCTTTGAAATTAGAGCCTATTACCACAAGGTAGGGCTATGTCTGATGCAGTGGTCTGATGCTAAGGGTTCAAGTCACAGTGTCACTCAGTAGTTTCATATGATACACTGTGTGTCAGGCAGTTCAGAGAAAATATGTAACGTTTGGTTTATTTTTTACTAAGGTATATATAGTTGTCCATGTTAAGTTGAATTACAAATACAAAACTATTTACATTTATTAATTAATGTTGTGTAATTTTAACTTGTTTAACTACATGCTCTTATGGTTTCTTCCCTTTAGCACTATTTTTTGGTTGTTCACAATATGTACTTCTTGTTTTTGACTACCCGCAATGCTGTGGGGCTATCTTGTTGTTATTATCAGTGACCTATGCACTTTTTAAAGCTCTCTCTTGGAAGTCGCTTTGGATAAAAGCGTCTGCTAAATGAATAAATGTAAATGTAAATTTAGCAGACGCTCTTATCCAGAGCGACTCACAGTAAGTACAGGGATATTCCCCCCGAGGCAAGTAGGGTGAAGTGCCTTGCCCAAGGACACAACGTCATTGGCATGGCCAGGAATCGAACTGGCAACCCTCAGATTACTAGCCCGATTCCCTAACTGCTCACCCACCTGACTCCCACAATAAATATGTTATACATCTGGTTTCTTACAGGTTGTAGGTCGCCAGTAAAATATTAAAAACAAATTAACAGATTTTGTTATATTAAATATTCTTTCATTAAATCAAAAACACAAATGGTAGAAAATTCAACCATGAAACTGTAATAGTAATTTCTCGGCCAAAATGTACTTGAAAGTATACTGTCTCAGCTCCTGTGTATTGTACGTTGTCATTTCACATTATCATAAAATTCAGAACCCTGGTTTCTCCCAATGTTTTAATGACAAAAGTCTTCTGAAGTTATATAGTCTGTCATAAACTGACAGATAGTGAGTCTGTCATCTGACCCATACTAGGGATGCAAGTGACAATTTAACCAAAATACCACTTGTAAAGATTGTGAACAACCCTATACTCCCTGTGTTCTGCCACGTGTGCACAGCCATAGCAGATAGCCTGGATGAATTCTTGGTTCTGTTCAATCAGGTGAGGCCTAGCAGAGAAATACTGACGCCAACTGAAATAGCGCAAATAGGCCTCATCATTCCTATCCAACTGCAGGAGGAAGTCAGCCAAAGCTTTTGCATCAGGAAAGTCATTTACATGGATGAAGGAATCCCCTGGTATAAAGTTCTCATAGTTCTGTCTGGGGGGACCCAATACAACAGGTACTGTTCCTGCTGCTAGTGGTCCATTCAGCTTCTCTGTGATGTAGTCTTTGTGGATGGAGTTCTCAAAGGAAAGGTAGAATTTGCAGCTTGCTATGGTTGAGAAATAATCTTCATTTTTTAAGAAAGTACCAAACACTTTGCCAAAGACATCCACCTTAATATGTTTGACAAGTTCCCTGTAGTAGTTATCCCTCACATCTGTCCCAGTGCGAGAGTCATTGTTGCTCACAATCCAGCAGACCATTCTCTCTTTTCTGGGGAGCACAAAGTCATTGTCTTTGGTCTTCTTAGTCAACCGCCAACGAACAGGAATGTCTGCATCCCGATGGTAGTTTAAAGTCTCATTGAAAAGGTTCTCAATACCTAAAACTTTCTGTGTGTTTGTTGGTGATTCCATATGAAACCAAATCCACTTTTGAAAACAGGGCCTTGGTGAGGGGGGTAGATTTGTTCCATTGTGTTTTATGGATCGATGATAGATGAGAATTGCATCAGCTTCACTGTACAGGGTCCTATCGTCTGTAAGGTGACAACCGTCAATGTTGAAGAATTTCCTGCAGTCCTCAAAATCAAATCTATAATTTTCAGGCCAGAACCAAAGCAGCATGATCGGCTTCTTAAATGGTTTATTAGCCAATGGGTAAGTTGGCAGGCGATGGCATGGTAAAGTTGGAGAAGTCTTGTAGTACATGGAAAACAAAGTTATAAACCCTCCAATAAATAATAACACATATACTATGTTGCGTGAGGTGGAAGTAGTTAGCATTTTGAGACCTGCAAAAAGAAAATAATTATTTTAGTTTCCTGACATTAAAGATGAAAAATAACATTGTTATCGTTTTTGACAGATGCGTTCACATTAATACATGTGTTGAATATGTAACTGGTGTGAATCGGTGAAACTCACACCTCAGGTATGTAACAGGCCACCCGTATCAACGAATAGCTAGCTTTTCTTTGGCGTAGCTGGTAGTAGTTGCTCTTGGCAGTCAGAGGTGGCGTGTTCGACACCAGGCAGGGACGAACAAATGGTTCATAAAGGCTTCAGGATGGAGCAAGACCACGTCTGTTGCACCCCCGTTCCGTATACTGTATATGAAGCATTCAAACAAACAAGTTATTGAAGTGTTTTTTTACAAGGTTAAGGTTATTCAAGTTAATGTTATTCATGACAACTGGCCCATGTCCATTGCTTTGACGATACGCCCTTTCTCCGAACTTATGAAACACTTGCTGTTTTGCCTTTACTTCACCCCCCACCCTAGCCTGGCTCTGCCCTCCTACGTATTTCCGCTCAATTTGGATTTTGCTTCTGTACTAGGTCTGTGAGTTTGACTTTGAAGTCGGTTTTCAGAAACACATTTTTTGTAGGTCCAATCAGCGAACAGGGGAGTGGCTGAGAACGATGAAGTTAATGTCATGCACTAGTTTGAGAAGTTCAGTAATGGCGGCAGAGAGAGATGCGAGCGAAGCTATTCTGCAGTTGTGGCAACGCTGCCGAATATCCATAAGTTAAAGCCGGAGCAAGAACATTCCTTGCTGAGTTTTGTTGGTGGCCATGATGTTGTGGCCCTCCTCCCCACGGGGTTCAGGAAAAGTTTGATTTTCCAGCTACGGCAGCTAGCTCCGTTAAAGTAGTGGTGAAGGAGTTGGCTAAGGCGAACGCTTGCGATTGGTTATGGCAGATCAGAGTGGCTCTGGGCAGATCCAATAGTCCAACTTCAAAAGAGGACCCGCCTTCAAGGAAGTTAATGCTTGTAAATGGAGCGATCCCAGACCCTCTGTACAAATAAAATGTACGAGGGTCTGGTTAGGACCAGGCTACTCTCACCCCACCTCCTTTTATCAAATGCAACATCGTTAGCCTTACTGCTTGAATGAATGTTACGCTTGTACCCTCACAATAACTGCCTTCAAATTATGGGTAAAATGGGTTTTTAAATTAGTTGGAGAACGTTTGGAAGTGTACTCTTTTTTAACTTCAAAATTATTGTCTTTTGCATGGTATTGGTATTTCTCTAAGCATTACCTACTTTCGATCAACAAATGTTGATTTTTATGGAAGATGGTTTGGAGGATGGCAAACCCCCTGCTACACTGGCCTGTGAGATAACATGACAAAATGTCCATGAACGTACAGTGTTTCAGCTTCTGTGTAGTGTTCGTTGTCATGTCACATTATCATAAACATGTTAACGATGTTTCTCACAATGCTTTACAGTTTTAAAGACTCATTTTTTTATTTTCTAGACTATAAAATAAGGCAGTTAAGGCAATAAACTGACAGATGGTCAATCAATCAACTGACCCATGCTAGGGATGCAAGTGACAGTTTAACCGAAATACCACTTGTAAAGATTGTGAACCACCATATGCTCTTGGTGTGGTCCCATGTGGTAACAACCTAAGCAAATAGCCTGGATAAATTATTGGTTTTGTTTAATCAGGTGAGGCCTAACAGAGAAATACTGACGCCATCTGAAATGGCGCGTATAGGCCTCAATATTCTTGCCCAACTGCAGGAGGAAGTCAGCCAAAGCTTTTGCATCAGGAAAGGAATT
This sequence comes from Hypomesus transpacificus, assembly GCF_021917145.1. Classification (NCBI taxonomy): domain Eukaryota; kingdom Metazoa; phylum Chordata; class Actinopteri; order Osmeriformes; family Osmeridae; genus Hypomesus; species Hypomesus transpacificus. The sequence continues at coordinate 3,609,892 of NC_061065.1, read as the reverse complement.
AACATGAATGAAGGAATCCCCTGGTGTAAAGTTCTCATAGGTCTGTCTGGGGGGACCAAATACAACAGGTACTGTTCCTGCTGCTAGTGGTCCATTCACCTTCTCTGTGATGTAGTCTTTGTAGACTGAGTTCTCAACAGAAAAGTAGAATTTGCTGCTTGCTATGGTTGAGAAATAATCTTCATATTTGAATAAGCTGCCTTTTCACAAATGCAACATTAGACTTACTGCTCTAATGAGCGTTACCCGTGTAAACTCATATTAACTGCCTTCCAGGTATGGGTCAAATGGGGTTGTAAATTAGTAGGAAAAAATTGTGGTGTACTCTAACTTAAACGTTAATGTTCTTTGCCGTTGTATTGGTATTTCTCTAAACATAGCCTACGGTACTTTCAATCAACAAAGCAGGGTCTGTGGTTTAAATAAAGATGGAAGGCGAGAATAATTAAATGTAACAACTCACGCAAATTAGTTGACTGTAGTTCCTGTCAACGTGCTGCGATCCTTCATTAGCGTGGACACTGAAATCAATATGCGGCTCCGCCACGTCTGTGTGTTTGTCATGCCTTTCCTTTTAAAAACAAGTTAATGATATTTAATCTTAATATTCATAAAAATCATATACATTTTACGGAAGAATAATTATCTCTCAGGATGGAAATTCCATCCATGTTCTAATCTGAATTAGACACCAGGAAAGACTTTTAGCCTAAGTCACACCCCATATTGCGTCAATGGAAGAAATAGGAGGAGCAAGGTTTGGCTTAGAAATGTCTTGAACGGTAGGCAAATAGAGTCAAATAGGGTACCTCAACTTACCTGCTTCACTCGGCAATTGGATACACTGCACGCATCTTATTTCAGCCATTTCAAGCACTGGATAAGGAGAACAAATTACTTTTAAGCAGGCATACACATTTTGAAAAGTCTACAAAAAGCAGTAAGGCCTTTGGCCTTTTACCTACTTGTAAAACTGGTATTTATTAATACCAGTTTGACAACTAAATAGCCTACCAGTTTGACAAGTAGGTATCCACAGCGGAGAGAAGGCGCGTCGGTATCGGATTCCAATTAATTTTCAATGCAACCGCAAGCGTCAACGCCTGGGCGTTCCGTGTTCCGAGGTGAACACGGAAGACAAAACAATCGGAATAAAACTTGCATACTTTCATAATTTCCTAATCTAGAAACATGGCTTTATGTCTCACATAAGAGATATGAGAACGTCAAAAACCAAAACTTTATACAGACACGGGACAACCTACAATGATCTCGTCGGAACTGATATTGTAACTAGCCTACTAAATATCCTCACTCCGTAAATGAAAGTACAAGGTGAATCATGTGACTTGTCTTACAGAGAACAAAAAGGAGAAATGATAGTTTAAATAAAGTTTAGTTTAGACCACTACATGCCAGTTTATAAGACTGTTCATTTCATAGTGGCTCACCCTGTTCGCAGCCCAAGTGCATGATTTCTGTACAACTTCTGTACAAAGTTCTTGAATCTCATATCTCATATGATCTCATATAATTTATCATTATGGAACATAATAGGTCACATAAATCAATAATTCCTCTTATTACCTGATTCTACCAGCCTAACTAGGCTACTCACAACCATACACCTAATAATATATTAACTTGACATAAGAAATTGTATTACATGCAGCTCTTTGTCTCTAGATAAACTGCTAATATGCATTTTAAGAGGTACTTTTGGAAGTTAATAACCCATAAAAAACATACATAAAATTATTTTTGTTATACATGTTTAATACATGTCATATTCAACATTTAATGACAACTATTACATATCATAACTGTACATTTCATAAAATTCAAATTAATTTAAATCTATACTAGTGGAACAGCAAAAATTGTGTTTGTTGAATTGTTGAATATGTGACAGTGTTTGTGTGTGTGTGTTGGGGGGCAGCTTGACCTGTCTTGTTGAATCTGCTTGCATGTTTTTATTTATCTATTTTATATATTGTCTCTTTATCATTATTGGCCTTGTTCTGTTATTTTACTAAGCAATTTATTTTCTTTTCAAATTTATTTTCTTTCCTATACTAATTTTTATATGTACCATTCCATAACCTGCCCAGGGAATACAGGTGTTTAATTGTGCGCTGTCCCTGTCTTGAAATAAATAAATAAATTTAAAAAATTGTGAAAAGTATGTTATCCCAAACAAATTTGTCATTTGTACAACAGTAATTATTCAGTTATTGAAAGTACCACTCATACAGGTCAGGAACAACACTGTAGTGTTTGTCTCTTGGCATATAATCACAGGCTAAACAAATGGGTGGGATGAACTCATCATGAGGAGTTAGGAGGTGAGCTTTTGCATTGAGGTAACTCCTCCATTGGAAGTAACGCATATACATCTCATCATTCTTATCTAAGTGGATAAGGAAGTCAGCAAGACCCTTCACATCAGGAAAGTCATTGACATGTATGAATGAATCAGCAGGAATAAACTCCTCGTAGTTCTGTCTGGGTGGGCCTAGTACAACTGGAACAGTACCTACTAGCAGAGGTCCATTCACCTTCTCTGTGATGTAGTCTTTGTGAAGTGAGTTCTCAAATGCAAGATAAAATTTGCAGCTAGCAATGGTTGAGTAATATTCGTCATACCCCAAATGAACCCCTGTGAAAGCAACACCATAAACATTCACCTTTACATGTTTGATGAGCTCTTGGTAGTATCTTGCTCTTGTACCTGTGCCAGTCCTTGGATCATTGTTAGTCACAATCCAGCAAACAAGTTTATTTTTGTCAGGCATCTTAAAATCACTTTGTGACTTTGATTTCACAAGCAGCAACTCATTTCGCACAGTGATGTCAGCATCTCGTCTGTAGCTCATTGTCAAATTGAAGAGGTTTTCCAAGCCTGGAATTTTATTTGTATTTGTTGGTGATTCAACGTGAAACCAGATCCATTTCTGAAAAGGGGGCCGTGGAGATGGGGGAAGGTTTTTCAAGTCCCAACTAATATCTCTGTGAAACACAATGACCCCATCAGCTCTATTATACAGGGATCTGTTGGCTGTCAACTCACAACTATCAATGTTGTAGTATTTTTTACAGTCATTAAAGTCAAATGTTCGTCCAAGTGGCCAGAACCACAGAAGCACTAGGGGTTTGTCTTTCTTCTCAGTATACAATAAACCATTGTCCTGTTGCAAGGAAAGCTGTCTGGATGCACATTCAGAATGTTCAGGGTCAAAGTAAATGAAAAATGCTAACACTGAGCACAGAAGACCTACAACAACTATGCTCATTGGATAAAAGGTTCTGGTGGATAGTGTGGTTGACATTGTTGTCTTGTCAATCTGTTGTCCAAAAAGATACATGTATAACCAACACCTTTGTCATCACACCAGAAATGGTCCTGGATGCAGAATAAAAGTAAACAAAGGGGAATATCAGTTACTATATCAAATAATTACACTTTTGAATTGGAACAAAACATGGAACACATGATATACAAATCCACAGTTACCTTAAAAAAGCTTAGGTCTATCTACCCAAAATTATGGGATTTGGTGTCAAATAGAAAACATATAGTATCCCAGCATTTAAAATGTAATTGTATGTCAATCTTGAGCATTTGAGCATAATTAGTTTTGCAGCTAATTAAAATGGTTACATTTCAACTACAAACATGCATATAGTCATTGTGAGATGCACATAGGGGAACATATACTGTAAATTATCAACCTATGAGGCTGACGATGTAAAACCAACTGCTGCAGAGCTATATATTTCATTCATGAGGAGACTTGTGAACTCAGTACTTGTCAGTACAAGTCAGCATTTCTCTTCAAAGGTTACCATGAATTGTAGATCCCAATCAAAACCAGTTATGAAGAGATACTTTGATACATTCACTTCACCTACCTTCCAGAAAATTATAAACATACTTTTTTACACAGATACATATAAATATGAAAAACCTTTAAGTATTGTGTGCTGAACATTAAATAAAATAAACCATCTTTCTTACTTACCACTGGGAATTGTTGACGTAAGGATGACGGCTTGGTTCCTTGTACATGTAGAGAGTACACCAGCACCACACTTGTCTTTCACTCTCCCTCTTCCTCACTAACGTAACAATGGGTGTATTCAAATATCTTTTCTTTCTTGTAAACTGAACAAAGACAGTCTGGTCTTTCTGGTCTTTTTGGTTCTTCTTCCGCACAATGCTGAGGCCACACCTCTCACTTCTCTGTACAAGGATGACGACAAAAGAAAACCGACGACTCATCTGCTACACACATCTTGCTTCACTGGTTTGTTCTACCCAAGTAAAGCCTTTCCCCCTTATCCCCACAGCAAGTGTTAATTTAACGCCAGGTTATATTGGGTCTATCACATGAGAGTGGACCTATAAACATTCAACAAGTAAAAAGAACACTCCTCCACACTTTTAACACTGTCATAAAAAAGACAATGTATGTATTTTTACAAGTCATGAGTTTAAACACATTCACACACCACATTGAGATGATAACGATATTCAAACTAAATACCGGTTGCAAACAAAACTATATTGTTTGTCTCTAGCCATGTAACTAAAGGCTAAAGAAATTGGTTATGTTGAAGGATCCTTAGAAAGCTTTCGTTTGAATGTTAAATATACTGAATATAATTTGTATTTAGACAGGATGTATTCGAAAGTGTTTGCATGTGTATTTACACAGGATGTATTAGAAACTGTTGAACAGGATGTGTTAGAAACGGTTTGCAAAGAGGAACCACAAGAAGCTAGAGGTTCCTTCGAAAAACAGGATGTGTTAGAAACTGATTACGTGGAAGTACACGTGCCAGCCAGTAGCGGTCCTAGCACATTTGGCGACCTAGGCAAGATTTATCACCATTTTGTCTGGGTGGCCCCAATACTTACCGGTACATCATTGGATATGAAAGTTCCTTACTTTGTTTAGTATTATGAAGTAATTTGTTGTTGTTTTTCATGAGGCCTATTTGTTGCCACATTAAATTAATCTATAATCCAGTATTTGTATTTACTTTACCACTAGGTGGTGGCACCTTCCCACTATCTAGCATCAACAAGCACCAGTTGGCTGACCTTCACAAGTTTACATCATTGATTAAAGGACTCTTCTGAGCAGGCCTCGGCGCCCTCTACTGGTGGTGCAGGACGGTTAATTAATGGACGCACTGTAACTAAAGAACATTGTTTTGGGACACACCTGGGAAGTTGACCCAAGCTCATCTAAAGCTACAGTTTGGAATAGTTGAAAAAGTGGTAAGTGCTGCTGATAACTGTTACATAAGTGCCACCACAGTGATTACTGTACTAAACATAGCGAGAGGTGCTAAAGATGCATGTCCTCACAACACACTGACTGTCAATCTTAATATGAGTATGTTAGGTTTTATTTCCAAAACATACTTCACCTTAAATGTACATGGCAGCCATATGGCAATCTCTTAAAAGCCAATACATATCATGTATTCAAAACGGCTATGCGGTTCAATGATTGAATGGAAATGCGTCACTGGATCAAATGCCAGTCTGCCAAGCAAAGCTCCATCTGTTCCAGGGATAGTGATTTCCAGTTCTAACAAACAACAGTATGTGCACCTGTCAGAGGGTGGTTTGGATTAAGGGGTGGTCTGTCACTGTCTTAAGATAGTGAGCATTAGCCCTGGGGCCACCAGGCTCAGTTCACCATACAACGTTACAAGTTACTATGAAACACAAGTCACTATGAAGTACAACAAGGATTAAGGTTAGGGTTAGTCAAGTAAGGTCTGCTAGACAAAACCAAATCTTTGACCAAATCTACAAAAAATGTATGAGAAGATGTAACTTCAGCTTAAGTTTCAACCCTGTTGTTGACTATGAACTTTCCTTAAGACACAGGCTAAAAAAGACACCTGACAAACTGGGCCCCTGATTACCTCAAAGAGCTTAAAGTCTTATGTGTTTGTTCGTGTGTGTGTGTGTGTGTGTGTGTGTGCGTGTGCTTGTGTGTTATGCTTAATGTGACCATCTGTGCATGCTCAGTGAGAGAGCAGAAGGAACCTCAAATCCTCCTTTATCCTTTCAGCTCCTCAGTCTCGCAAGGTCTGTATCACAGGTAAGACGCTACGCTGTTTGAGAAGCCTGGACCAAACTGTGTTTTTAAGAAACCCTGGAGAAAAAAGACACAAACATGAAAACTGACATTTGGATCGACAGGAGAGGACACTAATGAAGAGACTTAACTGACGTTTTTACATCATTGACAACTTGCGGCTTAAAACGTCTTCGACACAAGCAAACAGGAGAGACTTGTTGGATGGAGGAAAACAACTTCTCTTACTTATTAATATAACATTTTCTTTTGTTTGCCTCATTTGGATCCCTACAGAAGAAGGGAAACTATTTTGCATTCCACAGCTTCTTAACTAAACAATGGGCTGTTCCCCATCGAAGGGTCAGCTGTTTACAGGGGTGACAGGCCCTCCCAGAGCTCTCCCCTCTGCCTCAGAGGACCACCTCCACCTGAAGCCTGGGGAGGAAGAGAGACACTGCTTGGGGACCAATGAGGGAGCAAATGACCTTCCATTGCCAGCCAAGGAGGAGCCCCCGATGCCAGCTGAAGCACCTGATGTAGCCCCTGGCTCAGCCATCGTATCCACTTCAAGGGGCAACTCTGAAATAGAGGTCAACTTGAAGTCAGAGGGGATGGACATTCAGCCGGAGTCTTTAGCAATGGGGATGCAGATGAAAAAGGTAGAAAAGAAAAGAAAAATAAAGGGCCCCAAACAGGGCAGACGAAGAGAAAAGGAGAGGTCCTCCATTGTACACACCAAGGTGGACATACCTGTACATATGGTGAAAGCCCACCAGGCAGCCTATGCCTACTTGAACCCCAATATCTCCAAATATGAGACGCTGCTAGGACTGCTGGACCAGGCCACCCAGACACAACTCTCCCTGCAGCCCATGATGACAGCCATTGTGATGCGCTTTGAGGAGGTCAACCAGGCCCTGGAGGAGATGGCGGATGAGGGAGAGCAGATGCTGACAGAGCACGGTGACCACATGGCCTGGCCTTCTGGGAAGAGGGCCTTACATCCTGTGCCCACTAAGCCCACAGCTAACCCATCTGACCCACCTCCAGACCTCCTGCAGCAGATGCTCCAGCACTCCACAGAGAAGATGAGGCTGGTGGGGAGCTCAGTACATGGCCTGGGAGACACTGCTCTGGAAGAGGCAGTGGAGTACTTTGACTCTCTCTCCAAGCTTCTGGGGGAGAGGCTACAGGCCAAGCGGGCAGCAGAGGGACGGCTGACACAGGTGCTTGCACGTGTGGAGGCGGCAGCCAGGAGGAAGTCCAGCCCGGAGGACTCTGCCCTTCACAGCGAGGACAGTGGCATTGGAGGAGAGAACGAGTCTCTGCCGGGCTCGGACCGACACCGGCACCACCGGGGGAGCTCTGGGTCTGGGGGAAACACTCGCAGCACACCCCAATGTCCCACTAATGAATGTGAGGAGGAGGAGGAGGAAGATGACGATGAAGAGGATGAAGAGGAGGAAGAAGATGAGGTTGAGAGGTCAGGAAGGAAAAGGTCAAATTCTTCCCCACCAGATCCCAGTCAGCCTTTCCTCCCTTCGCCGCCACTGCAAGGTCTCAACCAGCTGCCCAGGCGCCCCCTCACTGCTGCCCCCTCAGCCAGGCCGGCTAGACTGCAACGGTTACAGTCCACAGAATGTGTACACGCCCTCCTGGAGCTGCAAAAGAGCCAGAGAGACTTGGATCAGCGCATGAAGAAGATGGCAGACAGAGCAGAAGGAGGGGCCAACTATGCTCTGCACAGGGCTGGGCTGAGAAGTCATTCCTCAGGACCAGCGGTTAGACATGCACTGAAAGGCAACCTTAAGGGAAACCAATCATCAAACCAGTTACCAGCCGTAGTACCCCATCCCCCAGGCCGCAACTCAGTCAGAAGATTGATAAACACCTTTAGCAATGGGGTGGACGGCCGACCCGGCCAAAGCCTGGCCAACATACCTCCAAACATCCGGGGACCAAGGAAGAGTGGGACTCCTTTCTTACCCAACATAGGCATGGGGGAGCAGAGTCTCATCAACAATGATAATAACAACAACAACAGCTGGCCTGTGGAGGCCAGAGAGGATGTGGATGTGGACAGCCTCCCCCCTCCTCCCCTGGAAGTTCTGATGGACAACTCCTTCCAGAGTACAGAGGAGAACACCGGGGAGGATGAGGGGCCGGAGGAGGAGAAGAAGGCTGGGCACAGAGCACGCCAACGGAGCAGTGCGTCCCAGCGGCTGAGGGCCTCCATGCAGCATGTGACGGTGCTGCCTAACCGCAGCACTGTAAGGCGCAGCTCCCTCAGCATGTCACCTGCTCGCCCTGTCAGGCAGGACGCTGTGGCGGGGTCCCAGGGTCCAGAGCTGCTGCCCAACAAAGAGCAGGATCCTGGGAAAGAGCAGGCTGCTAGCCTCTACAGACAGGCCCGCAAGATCATCCACCTGCGCAATGCCGCTGAGTCCCCAGTAAGAGCGGCAGAGCGAGGCCTCAGAGGGCCCCCTCCCCTCAGAGCTGGGGGGAGACAGGGGAGTGATGACTACTGTGAGGTGGAGGCCTACTACAGCCCTCTACCGCCCACCACCCCACCTGTGTCCAGAGTCCGCCTACCACCCTCCTGTCCTTCTGTGCATTACAGAATACCCAGCCCCCCAGTCAACAAAAACCAGCCCACCTCTTCATCCCAACCCTCACGCCCAACCTCTCCCAGGGTCTTGACATGGGCAAGGGACACCAGTTGTGAAGAGAACAGCTCCATGTCTTTCTATGATGCCCGCTCAGTGTTCAGTCAGAATAGACAGACCTCTTCCGACACCTCCACCCTCCCAAGAACCTGGGAGGAATCCTCCAGGGGACGAATGCCCACCCGCGGGTCACAGACTGCCAGACGAACCCAGTCTGACAGAAGGCCCAGCCTGACCGAAGGAACTGGCTCTTGTCACAGCAACAAAACTAACCCTACAGCATACAACAGGTGAGCATGTGTGTCGTCTGTGTGGATAATACCAGGCATGCCATTTTTAACCCCACAAAGATTAATTTATACCACAGAATTATGGATCATACTATGGGCCCACATTTAAACACATTAAAAGAAATCCATGTATCTTTCAACAGAAGTCAAATAAATGTCCTTCTTATACAGTTCTATACATTATACACCATATTTTATGTCTATGTGTCTTCAAGTTTCAATATAATGTTCCATAGAAATATTATGCTAGCATTGTTTCCATGAACTCACACAGTAAAATGGAATAATAAGGTTGTACATGTTGTAACTTCCACTAATGTATGAGACAAGTGTGTCTGAGCATTTCATTTTCTTATGGTGTGAATTAAAAAATACTAAATGATTGAATTTATGTTTACAAAGTCAGAATTAGTGGATCAAATCAGGTTAAGAGTATTGACATTGCATTCAAGGGTTGTTTGTCATCCACAGGCTCAAGCACCCTCACAACCACTTAAAGCCAAAGTAATTTGTTTCCATTTGCAGGTTATCCAACTGCCCTTAGCTACATCCCCCCCTGAGAGAAGCCACCTGCCTTATCTATTCCTGAGTAGATTAGCAGTATTTCCCCACTCCCCTGGTACAGTTGGGAGAAATAGAGCTTGGGTCTCTGGCCTGCTGCCCCACATAATCTCCTCATGGACCAAAACCTCTTCTCTGCTTCTTTCTCATAGGATGAACGCCATTACAGCGACAGAAGGGGACAACCAATCAGATACAAAAGGCATTTCTCCAACAGCCTTGAACACAGAGCAGAGCATGGCAGTCCAGAATATGCAATGGGAATTGGAGGATGGGGAGGGAGCATAGGGGGGATTATGGATTAGCCAGACTCTGAAGCTAATACCCTTTCTCTTTTTTTCATTCCCTTTCTACAGTTTAAGAGCAAAGGAGCTTATTCTATGAAAGTGTTTTAGGTACATGCACTTTACCTCACTCAAATTGTCTTATTCAAATACCTTGTAAAAAATATATATATTTGGCTTACTTCAGAAAATTAAATTGTGTTTTTTTAAGTATGCTAATTATGTGAACACACAAACATGATACTGATAATGATCCAATAATGATTGGTTCTATAAAAAATATGGAAATTTACAGAAACATTCATTTATTCTGGATTGTTTGTTTTAAGGGTGTTGAGTGTACTGTACCTTCCATTTAACGCTATGTGCAATAAGCAACAACAAAAATGATATCACAAAGATTGGGCGTGAAGTAGCCCGTGTCTAGTTTTTATGTAATGTGTTTTTTAACTATTCTTGTTGATTTACATTATTAGTTTTCTTATCTATCATGACATGGTATTTGTGTTTAGTCAAACTTTGTGTTTTTGTTTGTTTTTTACATGGTTCCCAATAAAACACGTGGTTCACGGACTGAGAAGCTAAATGTCAAGCAGTAGACCAGCAACATGTTACACTAATACGTATGCAATGCCATTTCCAGGATAGTCAGCATTACACCAAATAACTCTCTGACTCTCTGATTACACTAACGTGCAAAACCAACAAAATGAAGGTATTTCTGCGCATGGCCCAGTTTGGTTGCAGTGATAAAAGTATCAGATTCAGAGGTCGGTATCGTTCTTCGGTAGCCTACAGCAAGAAGGAATTATTTATTTGGTCGTAGGCCTACTGATAACAATTAACTTTAGATTCGTGAAGGGGCGAAAAATTGATGTTAACTTTCTGTACCAACTTTCAGTTCAATGAAACTGGATGAGCATCACATATTCGTATCCCAGCTCTGTAAAAATAGCCTAACAATAGCTTGGAATGAAAGATGAATCATAGATATGTCACGCACTTGTTGCACTAAAGTGTTTTCATGCATTGTGCTCCGGAGTCTTATGAGTGTAAATTTGAGTTCTCTCTAAACTTCTAATCCGGTTACTATTCCACCCATCCAGAGTTCATGGCCGCGATCTATGCTATTTGTCACCCCACTCAGTCAGACGTGGTTACTTGGAAGGGAATACCTCCATGACTCAAAATAGCATCCGAGATGACACACCAAGCGTAGAATTGCGTAGGTAGAACCGCCCCTTGTATCCTCCGCCTGGTCTAGCCCTAGTTGCCAAAGGAACGGGCATTCTTAGCAATACAATTACACTCTTCCAGCTGAGCTCCAACATCACCGGTGCCGATGGTGTAATTGGGGGAGCCAACGGATATGAAGAGACGCACCAGTTAAAGATATCAATTGAAATAGCGTTTCTACAGCCAATGAGAGTAGCGATGCTCGTGAACATTGCAAATAAAAGAGGTTTGAAAACTCAAATGTAACTTTGAACTCGTTGTCGCCTCTGAGCTCAGGCAGGCAGGGCTGCTGATATGTGTAAGTAGAGGCAGTGTGGACATATATGCAATATTGCGATGACTGATTAAAGATTATAGTGGGGAACTTCGGTATTTAACTGGAAAAGACAATTAACTGTTATGAGCAAACTTTTCGAAGGCCTGAACTAGCGCCGTTACGCTACAATGTGTTTAAAGTGTAAAAAAAGAAAATGCTTGAGTTGAAACTAGGGATGACAAATCATTTTGGTAGCATTTTTGTTATATTTGCAAAAATTCTCTTCACATCCTGACAACAATCATTAAATAGAATGCTTTGACAATAACAATTCAAATATCTGGTATCTGTGGCTGTCGTAGGCATGTAGGCTAATTAGCACGTCAAATCATTACATTCGCACTGCATGATTGATCATTCCATGATATGTTGATTGATTAATTAATTAATTACAAAGCAAGAAATGAATTCGATTATTTCGCTTGACTTTACGAGTTCTTACAAAACCAAATTATCTTTAACAAAACATTGTGGGACAGTGGAATGCACGCGGATGACTAAGCAATTTGCCTTTATCTAGTTTCATATGAGTTTGAGTCATGAAGATGGTATACATGTCAGGAGATGATTTGTACACGACACATGCACGGACAACTAAACCTGATTATAGCCTCAGAGACATAGACACTCAGATAATACACACATATACAGATAAACATACAAACAGACATATAAATACACACACACAGAAAAGACTAGAGATTGAAGTCCCGGTGTTATTCAGTGTTGCTAGGTTTTCGCCAGCAGGTGTTGCTCTATGTCTTGGGCGTTTTCCTTCCACTGGTTCATCTCAAAAAGTGGTCTAAGGTGCAATGATTTTTCATTCAATATTCTTGCTTGCTATGCCGAGAAAACCAGGCCTGAAACATGAAATTATATTTTCTACATTTATCCTAGACACCTAAATACTATTAGCTATTTGTGTTCACTTAGCTGAGAGGTGGGATACATTACTATGCGATGTGGTTAGTAAATCTAGACCACTCTTAAGACTCTGAAATAGAACCATGCACTTCTGATCCTTCATCTGCTGCTGTACTTTCTAAATGCTATGTTTTCATGTCGCTTTGGATGAAAGCATCTGCTAAATAAATAAAAGATGTAATGTTAATGTCTTTTCACAAACCCAATTCACCCAGTTCCACACCTATACAAGTTATTTTCAACAATATCAAAAGTCTACATTCTTAGAGGCGGTAAAATATGCTGTAATCATTTATTTTGTCCTGGGTCTGAGCTCAGTGTAAACGCTGGAGGGACTGTTGGATGTTGTCTGGCTGTAGATCTGCCTCCCCTAGGTCAGACTGAGTCCCTGGGTATTGTATTGGAGGCTCCTGAGATTACATGACGGATAGAGATGGAAATCAAGACTCCTACAGGACAGAGGCACCAACATAATATTGTTGTTCAATAAGAGCGAGTCTCATTCCAGAGAGGAATTTTTGTATTTTGGTTGAGCCTTCCTAGGATATTGCTGTGCCATATAAGGATTATACTGCTCAGCATTGCTGTGGTTGGTGGATGTCTTTCTTCCACAAAACAGTCAATGGTTTCTCTACTACAACAACAAGACATCTTAACTGTGTGTGCGTTCATAAACAGTCCACAAGGATAGTAAACTAAGAAAAAATTGTGGTGACATTTTCTTGGTACCCACAACTTCAACTGTTATTTCTAGGGGTTTAGAATTACATTAAGGGTTGAGGTTAGAGAGGTTAGAGATAACACGATTCATAATGGGAGTGAATGGGTCCTCACAAGGATGGTAAAACAAACCTGTGTGTGAGTGTGTTTGTCTACGGCTGTGTGTTTGTGTTATGCATGTGTTTGTGTATGGGTGAGTGTATGTGTGCGTGTGTGTTTAATTATGTGTGTGTAGCGTGTGTGTGGGCCTGTGTGTAACACATGTTCTCTGAGTGGCTAGGGGTTACAGTGGTCGATGCAGGAAGACGTGAGGCAGGACTGGTTCTCTGCGGTTCACACAGAGGAAATCTCATATTCCTGTCGGCCAGGAAGAATAAACACATGTGAAACCACCAGAACCTGGCTCTGGGCCTGGACAGCTCTGACGCAGGGTAGCAGGGAACCAGCAATGTGATCACCCAGGGAAAATCTTTTTCCACCTAAGTATACTTACAATGTATTATCAATATTAAAGTTGTCACTATGTGAATACACAAAATGAGTACATTTTAAGAACCCATCCAATTATTTAGGAAGCTCGCATTTAACACATTCAGATCAGATTTAAGTATACTCTTTTTTCCACTTGGGAACTAGACATCTGTCTGATGACTGCTATAAGGTGGTTTTCAGTGAGATTCTTTCAGCATTCTTCTCAATTCTCATCTTCACTTTGACACTCAGAAGGAAATTCAGTTAAAAAAACACCTCTTTCCTCACTCAAGATTTGAGATAAAAACATATAGCCAGTCTCAAAATGTCTTTGGTCTTTTCATGTGTTCTTCGAAGAGTTTTCCTCCGCCTCTCTGTTCTCTCAACACATCTGGATGCATTTATCTGTTATTCTCCACCTTCAATGTGGTCAACATCTGTCTGGCTGCATTGCATTGGGTGCTCATCTGCAGTCGACTTATGAATCACTACAACACTGTAGCAGACACACTGTGTGCTCTCTCTCTTTCTCTCAAAGTCCCCTAATGTTCTGCTGAAGACATCTCTTCTGCTGTCTCTCACTCGCTCTCTCTCTTTCATCTAGTTTTTTTCTTCTCTTCCAGCAGGTCAAAGATAGCAAAAAGAAACCCTGTGTACAGACTGACAGTTTAGGAACCACAGGGTATGTGTGTTACTTAAGCCTATGGATTTGCGTAAAGCTGACCTCTGACCCTGTAATCTATGTTATATAATCTCTGTATAAGAGTATTGATGATTGTGTTCAGAATAGCCTAGAGCTGAGAGATGCTTGGGCTATAGATAGCAGCTGTGAGTAAACTGTTGGCTGTTTAGGTCTCCTCTCTACAGACATTAACTTCATTATAACACAATAATTTTTATAAATCACAAACGATGCAATGGTGTCTGTCTACCTTTTATAAGGGACCTTTTGAAGTCTGAATTCGACTTGATGCATTTAGCTGATTCTTTTATCCAAACTAAGACACATGGGGGATTTGAACCCCCAACCTCTTGATCTGCTATTGAAAGCTCCACCACTGAGCTCCACCCATCTCATTTGATATAGCTACACTAACCCTTCAAGTCCCATCCAGACCCTGGTTCCAGCAGTGAAACATCTGGACTAAAAGCCCAGTCTTCCCATTCCTGTCGCTGTGTACTTTAGTGGAGTCAGGTGGCTGAGCGGGTAGAACATCGGGCTAGTAATCTGAAGGTTGCCAGTTCGATTCCCGGCTGGCACACATGTCGTTGTGTCCTTGGGCAAGGCACTTCACCCTACTTGCCTCGGGGAGAATGTCCCTGTACTTACTGTAAGTCGCTCTGGAGAAGAGCGTCTGCTAAATGACTAAATGTAAATGTAGTGTCTGTGGTGTAATGACAGCAGTTCATGTTACTCAAAAACTTGCCAGTTAGCTGAGGATGTTTCTGAAGTTGTTCTCATTGAGATAGGGAGGCCGGATCAGCTTAATCGCCATGACACTACACTTCTGACACTCGTCACTTCTAACTGACTCTCTCCACTTCTGTCTCTCTCCACTTATAATTTGACTTCTATACCCTTCACACCAAACTTCACTTCTAACTTTCCCACCAATGGGGATATCCATACAAACTCTTTCATCCATGTATCTTTGTCTGCCTCCAACAGGGCTAGCAGATAAGAGCTCTCAGTCAGAATAAACACCACATGGTAAAATAAAAACATTCTGCCTTAGAGTTGATATTTATGAAGCATTATTGGAGCCAGATTTCTAGTGGTGTGTGGAGCCTTTGTGCCCTGAAGGAGCAGTGTGTTGTGGTGTCTGGGTGTTACTGGTTCCAGACCAGACAGAGCACCAACACAGTCACCAGAACCCAGGAAAATACAACTCCTCCTGGGCCACAATACTGAACAAGACAGCCTCCTTCCGGCTTGCATGGGTCTCTGCACAACACCACATATTAAAGTTACAACATTAAGGTTGAAACGGGCCCGTCTCAAGTTACACTGAAGAACGTCTAGGTCTTTTTATGTTTGCAATTTTCACTTTTGTGAAATGAGGATGTCTTGAGACAAGTGTGGAATAAGGACACTTCCAAGTGAGACACACAATGAATGCAACATATTTTATATTCTTCATCGTAACTGTCACAACATGTTCATAGAGCACTTTAGTAGAGATAAAAGGACAGGTGATCGTGCTGCTCGAGCGATGTGAGGCAAGTGGTTTCCCCTTTGACGGCCGACGCCGTCCTCAGTCCCAGCAGGGCACCATGTGGTATCGTTTCAAAGCTTCAATAAACTTAAAAAAAAACAACAACAAAAAACACAAATAAATACTGTACAAGATCATATGTAATACTAGTTTTCAGAAATCACAAAAGATAATGACAGACCATTTACGTACAAGTTAATAGAGCATTTCTGGCGAGTTTTCCCTTCACAAAAACACTCATATAAACAAATGACTTAACATGGGTACATTTTATATTCATACATACGGTATATCATTCGTATGCATTTATATATAGTGTATATTAAATAAAGTGCCTTCTTTTGAAAACTTACATTTCATAATGTAAAGCATGCTTGCAGTACATTTCAAAATAGAATTCCTGAAAGAGGTTTTGAGCATAAACATGAAGCCAACAGTTTCAAAAGCTGTGAACAGAATATTCAACCGTGATTACCGGTACATTTAATATCAACGTTTACATTTCTTGCAAAAACCACAAACAAAAGAGCATTGTTTCATTATCCTAACACGGCTAACGTTCTTCATCCTCTCATCTCTCTGTGACCTCTGTGTTCCGTTGATGAGAACGTACAAGCTGGTTGCTCTAACAGTGGTCCACAGGTAAAGCATAAGGACTAATCTTCATCACTGTCAGTGCCCCTGAGAAAACTGTAGAAACGCCCAAAATGGCTCCACGCGTTCAGAACACTCAGTACCAACAGTCTTTTCTTCTCAGATGTTGGTTTATCTTGACTGAAATGGTACTCGCCTTGGACTGGTTGGTTGGTTCAATCCTAACCGGCCCCTTCAGGTTTTCTCAATCCCCCTTCCTCTTAGCAGCATAGTAAATCGTTATAGTTAGAATTGTACATTTTCCCCTCAACTTCCTACATTTACATCACGTCACATCACATCATGCTTTAGTTCCACATAGTAAAATCATATCGGCCAGCCACAAAGAAATACCAAAACACTGACAGAAAGCTAGCAATGGAGGGCCATGCTTACATGCACACAGAATCACGGTATCAGACAGCAACACTCAGAAGGCGATCATGATGAGGCGTGACAGGTCGGCGAGTGTTATGACACGGCTTCTTCTGGTTGGTTCTCTTTCCGTTCCATGAAGGCTCTGGGAGAGAGACGCTGCACCAAATCCTAACTTGAGGGGAAACCCCTCCTCCACTCTCGTCTCACACAGGGATGAAACCGCACACGTCTGCACGCCGACATCTCCCGTCTCAAGATAGGATTGGGCCCAGGCCCCCTGGCGCCGCCCTGCTGGGTGCTGGTGGTATGTGTTGGCACCTCAGTACTCCCTGGCCTCCTCCAGCTCGTTCATAAACACGTCCTCGTGCGGGTTCTCCGGGCAGCCAGGGCCTTTGTTGGGGGGTCTCACGGCGTGGAACCGGCTCCAGTCCCCTTTGCACAGGATCCACGGGAGAACGTCCACCTTGAAGTGCAGATCGGGGGAGAACTCGGTGCTGATGAGGTTGGGCGTCCCCGCACCCTTCCCCCTTGTGATCAGGCGCCCGCGGTCGTCGTAGCAGCAGTGCTGTGCGGCGAGGGTCGTCACGTCGCCGGAGAGGGCCGAGCGGATGCAGCTCCTCGCCGACGGTTTGTAGACGTCCATGCGCTCCTTGGGGCCGCTGGCGTCGCGCCAACGGAAGGTGCGGTCTTGCTGCTCGTCGTAGATACTGACCACGGTGTAGGCGGAGGCGGAGGGGTAAAAGCAGGGGCAGGCCGGCAGCTCGGACAGCACCTGGCGCAGGTACCTCTGCAGGAAGTCGCTCTTGCAGTTGAGCCACTTCTCACAGCTGTCCACATCTGGGGGGGGGGGGAGGACACAGGAGGCAAAGCGTCACACATGTCAGGGTTCGAAGGTCATTTGGGATTGTTGTTGTTGTTGTTTGTAATGTGCTTGGCTGTGGTTACCTGTGCCGAAGGGTTCCGTTCCGTTCTCCATCTCGAAGGGGAAGGGTTCCACCACTGTGTTCACAGCATCTGTCAGGAGAACACCAGATATACAGTACTGTTAATGCACGGTGCCACGTAGCTGAGATGTGGTCCCATCACAGTGTAAATACAGAATGCCTGCTAAATACAGACTATTCCTTGACTCTGATCACCGAACTACTGTTAGAACTAGGCGCTTTGAATCTGTGATTTTCTGCTGTACTTTGTGTATGCACTCTTTGTATGTCGCTTGGATAAAAGTATTTGCTGAATGACGACCGGGTTCATGGAGCAGTCTCCTGGTCAGGAGCTCACCTGGACAGGGCTCCACATCACACCTGGACGCCTCAGTCAGCGTGCAGGAGAACCCACAGGGCCTCGTTCTCTTCCTCTCTCCGTGCCCACAGGTGGCCGAGCAAGGAGTCCAGCTGGTCCACTCCTCCATCTCCTCCTTCTCTGCAGGGTCAGCAAGCAACACGTCATCTTCACTTCCATGAATGGATTTCTTCTGTTGTTACATTAACGTAACCAGATTTCGTTTTTTACCCATCTGTCCTGTTGTCCTGTCACTATGTGTTTATGGTTCTGAAAGCCTGGATCTGACTGACTGCTTTATGACGGATCATTGTGCCACTTAAGATTTGAGATTCATGGATGGGGGAATGTGCTGCTGTGTTCTCTCTCGTCCTCCTCCCCCTTCTCCCTCCCTTCCCCCGCTGCTATCTTCACCCTCCCCTTCTTCCCTTTATTGTGCCGCTCTCTCCCCCCTCCCTCTCTTTTCTCCTCTCGTCTGTCGTACTCTCTTCTCCTCGCCCCTCCTCTCCCTTCCCCTTCTCTCCTTTTGTGCCTCTCCTCTCCCCTCATCCCCCTGTCCTCTCTTCTCCTCTCCCCTCACCCCTCCTCTCCGCTTCTCATCCCCCTCGCAGTGGATCTGGGCAGTCAGAAATGAAGGCACGCTGCTCTTTTTCCCACCAGAGTGAACGAGAATTAAGAAAAAACAACAATAGAGGCGCAATGTTGTGCGCGGCCCTGAAAGCCCTCCGAATTCTTGAACCAGCTCAAAAGGGCCGGCCGTGGAGGGCTGGCGGGGTCTGGGGCCCGGAGGATGAAAGGCAAAGCCCGAAAGGCCCCTGTCATTCCCTGTTCCCAATCTGCCCTCTAATTGTCCGCAAGCAGTGGGCTGTTTAGTCCTGGGGAACAGCCTCTGGCTCCGGCTTCCATTAGCGAGTTTGTCGGGCCCATCTTCAAAAGGCCGGCCTCTGCAGCAAGCAGGACCAGTGTCGACTTCAAAGGCCCCCCGATCCAACAATACCCTGACGGTCGAGCGCTGACACTCTTTCCCTGCTCACCCTCTAAGTCAATCTCTCTCTCTCTTTCTCCCTCTCTCTCTTTGTCTCTCTCTCTGTCTCTCTCTCACACCATCAGTCTCTTTTCTTCCTCCCTCCTCTCTCTCTCTCTCTCTCTTTCTTTCTTTCTTTCTACTTCTTCCTTTCTTTCTCCTCAAACTCGTTCTCTCTTAATGCACCTCAGACATTCTCAAACACTTAAACTTCTAAATGTCCAAGACTGTTGATTTAGAAGTGCCCCTGACCTCAATGAGTGTGTAGGTCATCATCGGTAAGCTCCGTCAGCGATCCCTACCGTAGTAGCTGTGCGGAGCGTCCCAGCCCTCATTCCAGTCACTGTCCCAGTCCTCCACCCCCTGGCTGGGAAGGGGCTCCTCGCTGCCGTACTCCAGGGGGTAATCCTCCTCCTGCTCCTCCTCAGTCACGTCCTCCAGACCTGAGCGACCCGTGCCGTCTTCGTTGGAGTCGGCGTCCGTGTAGCCCCAGAACAGAGGCCAAAACAATTTCTTCCCCCCCAGAAGCTCCACCATGGAGGAGGAGGAGGAGGAGGAGGAGGAGAGCCAGTCTTTATCCTTGGCTAGATCCATCTCCGCCTCCATTTGAGGGTTGTCCACCACTTCAATGGTCACCTGAGAGGAGACAGGAGAGCAAGAAGGGAGATGAGATGTTTGCATTTGTTCTCCAGTCATACACTCTAACCACTGAGCTATAGCGTACCTATCTGTCTCACCTTCTCGCTCTCTCTTCCTCTCAGAGAGGAAATTTAAAAACATATATAATAGTGCTGTCAGTTTAACGCGTTATTAACGGCGTTAACGCAAACCCAAATTAACGGCGTCAATTTTTTTATCGCGCGATTAACGCTCTTTTTGGCCTAGCAAACTTTGTAGTTTTTTTTCACATGCTGTTGCAACAACTACCGAAGTTAGAAAAACTACAACACCACACCGGATCTAGCTAGACCGGAAACAAAACAACAGGCACGCCACACTTTGTTTGGCTTGCGATCCGGCTAAAGCGTAGTAGCAGAGCCCGTTTACGGATATGAGACATTCTCTGGTAGTAGGTTAACGTTACGTTTTGAGTGGATCGCGAGCGCGAGACGCCGAAATGGATGCCAATAAGATTCTGAATGGAAAGTTTACTTTTAAAAAGTTGCCAAATGGTTCCATTGACAAGACCAAAGTGATCTGTGTGTTTTGTCGTTGTAAACTGAGCTATCATCGCAGCACGTCCAGTCTGAAATACCACTTGATGGCCAGACACACAGATGATGCGAATTCTCCGCCCCCTCGTCAAAGCCAGGCGATTGCAATGTTGTTTTCAATAACAAAAAATATTTGCACGAAGCAATCCGAACCACTTTTCCATGTTGATAAGAGCATTACAATTTGAAAAAAGAATGGGACAAAAAGAAATCAAGGGACATTTAGAATAGATAAAAATCTGCAATTAATTGTGATTAATCGCGAGTTAACTATGACATTAATGCGATTAATCGCGATTAAACATTTTAATCGTTTGACAGCACTAATATATAATATTAAAGTTGTCATTAAGTACGTGAATTTGCAAAAGCAGTACATTTCCAATTGAGTAGAAAAAGATAAACATGATTCAAATGGATTAAGCACGCAGTAATTTAATACATTTGAATTTGATTTCAGTATGCTCTTTTTCCACTTGGGTCACCTGTATGTTGGGGTTCTGGGAGTTGATGTCAGCGTTGGCCAGGTCTGGAAAGTTCTTGAGGTCCAGGATGAAGGGTTTGTTCTCCTCGGGGGGAGGTAGGACTCCCAGGAGGTGGGGAGGGGGCAGGACCTCCAATGGGTGGGAGGGGGGCTGGGGCTGGGCCCCCAGGGGGTGGTGCTGGGAGGGGGGCGGAGGCAGAGCCCCCAGGGGGTGGTGCTGGGAGGGGGGCGGAGGCTGGGCCCCCAGGGGGTGGTGCTGGGGTGGGGACCAGCGCCTCTGCGGCCCGTGGCCCTCTGGGAGCAGAGTCTGCACCTGGTTTTGTTGCTCCAACACCTGATTCTGCTGCTCCACCTGGTTCTGCTGCTCCAACACTTGGGAGTTGTGAAGGACCCTGTTGTGGTGGAGCTGATGTGCCTGCCGCAAAAATGAAAAATGAACCCATTTGATTCCCTGGAACAGATGCTTTTATCCAAAGCAACGCACAGATAGGGCATGTAGACAGTACAGCAGGAGATCACGGATCAGAAGTAGACAGTTCTACGATATTTTGGCGGTCAGAGAGGAGGAACGGTTTGTATTATGATGAAGATCAAAGGGAGTCTAGAGGCTGTGTAATCTGCTGAGACATGTGCAAGGCAGATCGTTATGTCATGTGTGAGCAGTAATGACAGCCCAGTGATGACTCAGGGGAAAATAACTACTGGTATGTAGCTGGGTGGACCAACACACCCTAGCAACCTGTTTGATGGTCAGTGTAATGACTGGCTTAATGAATCCAGAAATAGATATGATACTTGTGCCAGTTAACGCAGGAGTTTTTTTTCAAACTGGGGCTCTTAAAAACATTGAGGATAGTGACCAACTGACCAACCCCCGGATATGTCTCTGTTTTCCCACAGCAACTGTGGCACCCAGGCCTTTGACAAAGACAAGTCTGTGCCAGGATGTCCCATTCTAATGAGAGGGGCTGGGGGGGTGACTGGCGGAGGCTGGAGGAGGGTGAGGGAGCCTAGGGGAGTCTGGGTTAGACTGGGGGAGGCTGAGGGAGGCTGGAGGAGATCGGACGGCTGCTTGGGACCCTTGGGTAGATTGTCCTGACTACCAGAACCTGCTCTGTGACCTTTCGTCCTCTGCCACGTCCTTCTCACAGTCAGGCAGAGGTCAAAGGTCAAGGTTCATACCTCCTGACTGACGGAATAGTTGGGGCTAGAGGCTTGGAAGAGTGTAGGGTGATGACATCATATCCTTGGAGTTATGAGTGAACGCTATCCAGAGATCTGTAAGCCTCTAATTCAGACCGGGGGGGGGGGGGGGGGCAGTCTAGCTCAGTGGTAGAAGATTTCGCTGCAGATCTAGAAGTCAGAAGTTCAAACTGCCCTCTGTATGTCGCTTTGGATAAGAGTGTCTGCCAAACAAATACAATTCAGTCATTTATTCAAACCAGCCCTCTCCTTCCTGTAATGTCTCTCCAGCTCAACAAAACAGCCCAACAACATGGCAGGAGCTAAGACCTGGGGCTGCATCATCATCAGGTCTGCAGTACGGTGGCATTTAACACAATGAAGCTGAGAGACAAAACCCTTTACGTATGACAAAACGGCAAACAGTTTGCGATGTTCGAGAACCTGGAACAAAGCGTTCCGGCTTGCTGTCATGCCAGAACCATGAGAACAAATGATGGCAGATGGTTGGACGAGAGGTCTGTCAAACTTCATTAGGGAAGGTGATTGGCTGAAAGAATTTGGGAGGCTTCCTTCCAGTCTGATTCATTAGCGTTTCCAGGAGCATTGCTATGGACACCAACGTTAGGAACACCAGACTTTCCTCATCCCTTCTTCTGGACACTACATTCAGTGAACTCTGGATCCATTTAGGGCTGACAGTGACAGTCAGCTGAGAGAGGAGGTTGATGTAGTCACAACGGCCACAGCGCAGTTCAGGAGTCGGGGGGGTGGTGGGGGGGTAAAGATGGTGGTGGAGGGATTGGGGATGGTGGTAAAAGGGGGGTCAGGTCATGGTGGGGGTGGTTGGGGGGTTGGTGAAGGGGTCGGGCAGGGGAGTCGGGTCACATGGGGGGGCTAAGTGGCGTAGCAGCCCTGATTTATGTGGCCACAGATATATCAAAGGGGCTCTACACTTGGCTGTTTCCAAACCATTACAGAAGAACAATAAACCATGAGGCCTCTTTGATCGCCTCCGCCCTCCCTCCCAAACGTGGAAAAAAAGTAAAAACAAAGAGCAAACTTGTAGGACGGATAGAGAGCGGGTGAAGGGGGGGGGCACGCACACTCCAACCTCCCCTCACTCCGAGATGAAGGAAACCAACAACAGGAAATTCCACATTAACACAGAAAAGCTCCAACGTAAACAATGGGAGAAACGACCTCTGACCTCGTTCCAGTGTGAGAGCTGCTGAGGGGTTGTCCTGGTTATGTAAGGCCCTCGCTGTTGTGCTGCTGTACTGTACTGTACTAAGGACTTATCACACCCTCCCCCCTCTCCCCCTCCTCCCACCCATTCCCCCTCTCCAACCTCCCCTTCTTCCCAACCCTCCCCTCTCTCACCCTCCTCTCACCCCTCCCTCCTCTCTAACCTCCCCACTCTAACATTATGCTCCTATCACACCCTCTGACCTCCCCCTCCTTTGCCCCCTCCCTACTCCCTCGTACCACATCCACCTGGTCAGTGAGAGAGTTGTACAGTCACCATGGGTCCAATCTTAGCCCAGAAAGCACAATCCTTTACCCCAGTATGTTATCTTCTCTATCTCTCTCTAACCCTTCTCTCTCTTTCTCTGTCTCTCTATCTCCTCTCTCTCTGTTTCTTGTTCTCTTTCTTTGTTGCTCTCTCTCCCTCTCTCTCTCTCTCTCTCTGACATACATCAGTCAAGCCTAAATAGATCAACTTAAACAAGCATCCAGTACAACATGACACAGGAAATTGAGGTTTAAAGTTAGAGTGTAAGAGCATATCTCTCCCTGGCTTGTCTTCTTTCTCTTATTCTGATTTGGACCATAAAAATGCACATGTCACTGTGTGTGTGTGTGTGTTTGTTGGCCTGTGAATCATGATAGGTGTTCCATAAAAACAGAGATGTATGTTTGTAACAGAAGTACAACATGTTTTAACATGAAAACTAACGTAAAAACTAGTGTGAATTATACGAATATTCACACCTGCAAAATGTTAAACAATAACTAGCATATTCTATGATAGATGGAATCTAGATGCATGTTATATATTATACTATAGCGTAATGTATAGTAAATGTTCTTACCTGTAACGACACTCCGTTGTTCAGCTTACTTGCAACATTATTGTGCTTCGTGGGAAACCCACAAACGGAATTAAGTAAAAGTATTGGAAAGATGAGGAAAAGCATCAAGATCTTCCCGCCGAGATTACACATTCTCCACAGACGGGACCACTCAGGGCTAACCGGTAAAATCTGCGAGTCCTCAGAACTAGCCAACGATATCTTTAGTTCTCGATTTTTTGGTGGTAGAAAAGTTGTTCTCTAGCTCTCATCTCTTCTCAAGTGGTTAGTTGTTTCTGGATGAGTGAAATATTGACCTCGGGCAGACCTGAAGTCTCAAATTTAAATTGATGCGCTCTTATGTCCTAGGGTGCCCGACGCACTACCGCACCAACTCTCGCCACAAATCTCAAGGTAGTTTCTCGGATCTGCCAGTGCCGCGCGCTTAGCTCGCTGTCTGTCGCTCTTCAAGTTTCCCCAAACAAGCTAATGAGAGCTTTAAGTACCAAATCCTTCAAAGTGCCCACACAGTTCTCCCGTCTGCACCGCTGCACGTTTATTCAACTACTTAAGGATGCGCCGACTCATTTCACCATGGGTGGGTGGTTTCTTCCAATACATCAACATCTGGAGTAGACGCCGTACGCGTTTCAACTCTGACGCTATAATACACGACTTGAAGCGCGTTATCCATGCAGGTTACGCATCTCAGAGACAGTCGCTTCTGGTGGCGCCCCGCTCACTCAAGAAACTGAGAGCGAGAGGTCACTGCAGATAGCTGCAAATCCACACATTTTCACTCATTCGGGAATATTGTCAACACTGTCTCTGTGTGTATAAAAGACACTTTAAAGAGCCCGATACAAAGAAATACCGATTTTATTCTTTGTTTGAACTGCATGGACAGCAAATTTGCAACAACATGGCTTAATGTGTGTTATTTTCAACCCAAAGAAATTAAACTTGCCAAGAGAAGAAACTGATAACACGTGTCAAGAATTACATAGAGTAGCCAATTGTATATCACTTTGGAAAAGACGGAACAGTAGCCTGCCATGTAACTTTTTTACGCACTTTTGTTTTAGAATAGCCTAATTAATTAGCCAAAAACCTTACTCATAAGCGAATGGTCATTTTGCTAACTGCAATCACATAGTTCTGAGTTGGATTTAAGGATGATACTGAAAGACCACTTTGGAATGAGTGTCTTTGGCGACGGTTGATGACAAGGCTATTTCATTTCAGGTGATTCTGAGAAAATGTCACTGCTGCAATGGTAAAACCATTAGGCCTACCTATCAACAATTAATAACGTTAATATGCAGTTTGAATTATTTGAAAGGAGTGATCACATCTGGAACTTAACCCAAGCTTTAAGTCTGAGAAGCACAACCAACGTATTTTTTCCTATTTCCATTGCAAAAGTCAAAGCAAAAAGCACATAATCAACCGTTGACAATGACATGTTCTCAAATTTGAAATGAACTTGGATGTGTTAACATTTAAAATCAAACAGTTACCACAAAACAATACGAAGCAGAAACAGACTAACACAAACTGGAATGCCATTCAATAAGATCATAGTTAATCAAACAGTTGCAAAAAAATTTAAAGACTGTTCATCAGCACGGACTTCTGATTGGTCAACGAATACGTCATAACAGCATTAGTCTACTATGCTTGTCAGTATGCGCACTGCACATTCAGAGTTCCCCAACCACGTTGGTACACTAGATCAACATTTGGCAGCTGCTTTTGAAATAAGGAACTTTCATCAGGCAAGCTACTTATAATAACAAGGGCATAAACAATAACTAAAACTAACTGAACATCAGAGTGTTGTCACAATATGCAGCCTCTTCATGCGTTCAGCATGGACGCTGGGTATTAGCTTGTCATTTTGTTAGCTTGGTACTGTAACATCGACGCTGGTTACCGTTAAGCGCTCGAGAAAGGAACATAGATGCTGCAGTTAAACTTTAAAGAAATTATAAGGACGCTGGGCTCATGTTTTTCGAGTGCAGTCATGAACACTTAAGGCTAGAAAGTCACATTCGTAGATAAAAAAACATAAAAATATATTCTGAGCGCGTTCGCTTTCTGCTGCTCTTATCTTTCTGGATGTCTCTAATCTCGATTCTCCCAAATATCACAGAATATATATACATACTTTGGTAAGAGACGGAACACACGGACATAGTAGTATTCAAGTAACATATTGATTAGAATATAACCTTTTAAAGCCAATTCAAAACCGTATCTGGATGAAGCTTATCTGAATTCCACGTTTAGTAGTTTTGGGAGTTCAACCAACCTAAAGGTTTTTCGCGTATATCTTCGCGTCTAGTTTACTCGAATTGGTTGAACCAATAAATGTAATAATACATATTTATACTATAGTACAACAAGGTCCATGTACAGTGTATTTAACCCAGTAACTACTTAGTTACTATAGTGCAGTAAGACACAGGGTGCACACAGTTATTACTTAACATTGGGACCAAAACAAACAGTATAAGTTAAGATAGAAACAGACTTTACACACACCAACACACACACACACACACACACACTTTAAAACAACAGAAATTAAGACATGGGTGACCTTTAACTTGGGCGAGGTACGAGGCCGGGTGGTGGTGTGAGTGGTAAGGCTGGGCATGGAGGTAGTAGGGGGCATCAGGGTGCGAGCCTAGGTGGTGCTTAGTGTGTGTGTGTAGGGGGGGGGGGGGGTGGTGTCAGGGTTAAGGCTGGGAGAGAGGGTAGTACAGGTGGTTAGAGTGGCGAGGTGGTTCATTTGAAGTACAGGCTCTGGGAAGAGGAGCAGCTCTGAGAGGCTGGAGGTCGCTCCTCTCTGGAGTACTTCAGCTGCAGCAGGTCCCCCACCTCCGAGATGGCCGCCAGAGCCTGGTGGAGACAGGCAACACTGGTTAATCATAGCGATCACAATAATGTGCTCTCATCCAAAGTCACAGCACACGGGATTTGAACCTGTGATAAAAAAAGAAAAAAGTATCCCTATCGTCTGTTATTCTACATGAAGCACAGTCCGCAAAACAAGATGAAAACAGACTGCTGAATGATTGTTGACTGCTGAACATGATTATTTACATTGTGTTCACTTAGCAGACGCTTGTATCTCAAGCGACACACAAACAGTGCATGTAGAGAGTTTGAATATCATCATCTATCATCAGTGACGTGAGTTAGAAGCAAGGTTGAGATTCATCCTGATTGTTCTGTGTGTCTCTAAACCACCAGGATATATTTTCAGACTAAAGGTGTACAAGAAAATCACATCAAAACCACACAACTCCTTTTCTTACCATAGGAGACCTTATCTATGCTGCATGACACATGGAAACTATTCCCTCCCTCCCTCCCTCCCTCCCTCCCTCCCTCCCTCCCTCCCTCCCTCCCTCCTCCTCCTCCTCCTCCTCCTCCTGATTCCAAAACTGGAACAAGAGAGAACGGTTTTCCAGATAAGGAAAAAGAGGCTTCTTGCGTTCAACAAAGTCGAAGACGATGTGCTTTAAATGACCTATTAAAACATGGTGCTGACAGGCTCTTCAGAGAGATGAATGAAGTGTTGCTGGGGAGAGGCAGCACATCCCAAATCCAAATCAAGACCCATTTGAATCTGGCCAGAGATCCAGCGCTGCTCTTTCAAGTCTCAACTCGGCCCCTGCTGAACCTGACATTGAGAAGCCATTCTGACGACACACACCTGCTACATATCAACAGTCTGAAGCCAGGCCTCACTGGCTGCTGGGAAACTTTTCTGAAGAGAAGTGATTAGCTGTCAGTAAATGCCTTTAGTTTTTTTTGTATTTAATGCCTTTCACAATGCAATCGTGCTTTAAGGCAGGATGGTTATTATTAACGGCTAACACAGGTTTGAAACTTTGGGTATATGAATCGGGACTAAAATAGATTGGGTTGATAGTTAAGTGATGGATGGTGGAGATGCTGTTGGTAGCAGGGATGAAGTCAGTGTGCCATGTTCTGACTGTTCAGTCAGACAGGCAGATCTCACCGTGTCCAGCATCTCTCTGGTGTGTGCGGCCGACACGCAGAAGCGCGCCCTCGACTCGATGATTGGCGTCGCCGGGAATCCCACCACCACGGTTCCAATGTTCCTCTTCACCATCTCCCTGCCAAACGCCCTGCAACACACACAAACCCTACTGTCACACGCACACAATGGCTTGTGTGTAGGTGTGTGTGGATAGCTTGTGCGTGTGTGTGCCAGCAATGTGTGTGTGGTGAGCTCCCCACCCTATCTTGGCAGGCATGTACAGCATCAGGGGGACCACGGGGGAGTCGTCGTTGCCGTAGATGATGAAGCCGTCTTCGCGCAGCTTCCTGCGGAAGTAATTGGTGTTCTCCGACAGCTGCTTCAGCCGCTCCGCGCCTGGCAACGACAAGAGGACGTTCGTTACACCTCTGACCATGCCCCTGGACCCGCCTGGCATGCTCGTCACATGCACACACTCTGGGCAGTTACACTGTAGACAGTAGGGAGTTGGGCGATACAAGTTCCTTTTCCTATCCACAATCATCACTGCTTAAATCGGTGATTGCCAATATAGGCCATTTGGCAATTTACAGGTAGCTGTGTGACGGACCTTAGTTGATCAACACAGTAGTTTAGCAGCGACAGCAGCAGCCACCTCAACTGCAAGAGGCCAAGTCACCCTGCCATCAATCTTAAATGATTTTGTAAAACAACTAGTGCTGTCAGTTTAACGCGTTATTAACGGCGTTAACGCAAACCCAAATTAACGGCGTCAATTTTTTTATCGCGCGATTAACGCTCTTTTTGGCCTAGCAAACTTTGTAGTTTTTTTTCACATGCTGTTGCAACAACTACCGAAGTTAGAAAAACTACAACACCACACCGGATCTAGCTAGACCGGAAACAAAACAACAGGCACGCCACACACTTGTTTGGCTTGCGATCCGGCTAAAGCGTAGTAGCAGAGCCCGTTTACGGATATGAGACATTCTCTGGTAGTAGGTTAACTCTAGTTGAGTGGATGGCGAGCGCGAGACGCCGAAATGGATGCCAATAAGATTCTGAATGGAAAGTTTACTTTTAAAAAGTTGCCAAATGGTTCCATTGACAAGACCAAAGTGATCTGTGTGTTTTGTCGTTGTAAAATTAGCTATCATTGCAGCACGTCCAGTCTGAAATACCACTTGATGGCCAAGCACACAGATGATGCAAGTTCTCCGCCCCCTCGTCAAAGCCAGGCGATTGCAATGTTGTTTTCAATAACAAAAAATATTTGCACGAAGCAATCCGAACCACTTTTCCATGTTGATAAGAGCATTACAATTTGAAAAAAGAATGGGACAAAAAGAAATCAAGGGACATTTAGAATAGATAGAAATAGAAATGTGCGATTAATTGTGATTAATCGCGAGTTAACTATGACATTAATGCGATTAATCGCGATTAAATATTTTAATCGTTTGACAGCACTAAAAACAACACATGCACATAATATATATTTACATGAAATAACCCAAACAGGCGATGGATTCAGTCCACTGGATGTGCACTGTGGATAGGTCCACTGTGGGGAAGCTTTGCACTGCGCTGCATTGCCCCGCTCTGACTCAACGTGCAGGTCGCCAATGCCAACAACCAGCGGTCCTGCGGTGTTAAAAAACACCTCCGAAAAAAACGTCTACTTAAAGGGCCTTCAGCTGCACTGCAGACACAACAAGTCTGAAATAAAATTCACATAGCGGTCTTTTTCTGAGTGCAGGAATGAAAGGCCATTCTGAGCACTGCAGAGTGATAAGTTGGAAGGGGGGGGGGGGGGGGGGGGCGGGGAAAAAAGCGAGAAAAAGAGATTGAAGGAAATTTCTCTCCACTGGTTGGACATTCCTGTCATACTGAGATGTGCTGACAAGAAGCTCTCCTCCCAGCTCAGGTCAGATCCACGTGCTCGGTGCCAGCTTGTAACGAGCGCGGGACATTCTGAACGTTCTTTACGGGGGAGGTCATCCCAGCGACGTGACTGAGACGTGGCTTTATCGCAGGGCTGGAGGAAACGGAGCGCCACGGTAAACATTTCCTCAGTCTAAGTACAGGTAGAGCAAAGGTACCTCTACCTTTGTGTGTGTGATTGAGGGGAAGGGATAGCCTTCTCTAACTGAGTCAAACCCAGGCCTGACTAGCCTAGAACAGCAGTACAGATCCATGCTGCCATCTAGTGGATGAAGGTAGCATGACAGTGCAACACACAGACATGCCGTGCCCTGTTGGAGACAGACTGCGTCCTGAATCACATACTTTTACATTTATCTTTTAGGACGTACAGCAGCTGCCCTTACAAAGTATGTACTATTGCGTGCAGTCTGTAAACAATCCGCACATACTTGTCCCATGACCGTGCAATGACCTATAGTGGTTCCTATCAGTCCTATTGTTGTCTCCGTGGCTGAGGTGGTTAGGGTTAGGGTTAGCTGCTGCTGCTGATGGATTGTGCTTCAGAAGAACTCACCCAGCGACGTGCCGTCCTCCCCCATGATGATCCTCATGGAGGTGATGATCTGCTGGGCCACAGGGGGCGACGTGGAGCTGGCGTACACCGCACTGTGGGAGTGACTACGCAGGAAGCTGATCAGCTCCTGACGGGAGGGAGGGAGGGAGGCGTCATCAGTTAACATGCTAGTTTATCTTTACAACCTGATAATCCACCTGTAATAAAATACATTCATGACGGAATCACATCCTGGATAATGACTCATGATGACCTTGATAATCCTGTCCTTCTCTGGGTGTGTGTGTGTGTGTGTGGGGGGGGGGGGGGGTGATTAGAGGAGGATAAGGTAAAGGCGTCTCACCCTTTTCCCTCCGATGTATCCCCCTGCCGCCCCGAAGCTCTTGGTGAAGGTTCCCATCATGACGTCCACGTCCCTGGGGTCCAGGCCAAAGTATTCGACCACGCCGCCCCCGCGGGGCCCCAGCGCCCCCACGCTGTGCGCCTCGTCCAGGTACAGGTAAGCCTTGTAGCGCTTTTTCAGGGCGATCACCTCAGGTAGACGCACAATGGAGCCCTCCATGCTGGGACACAGAGAGGAGGGTGAGGGGGGTTGAACACACACACACACGCCCTCCATGCTGGGACAGATGGAAGGATACACACACACAAACACAGAGAGAGGATCCACTCACACACATCAATATAAAGTGCCTTCCTTGCACAAATCCTGTAATAATGCACTTAACATGATGTGGTTGAGACACACGGCTCATAAACTCAAACCTGAACATGATATCTGGAAGCGTGTTCTCTAGCAGGAAGTGTTTCCTTCCCAAATCCCTAAGGATGCTTTCATCCATAACAACACATTATTGATCTATACTGAGTAGCAGGTAGCAGCCAGGGGTATTGAACACTTCGAATTGACACAGAAAGTACATTAGTAGGATCCCACGCAAAACATGAAAGGACACCTTGTATGTGTATGCATGCGTATGTATGTGAACGGTAAGTATGTACATGAATGTGTGTGTGTGTCTACCTGTAGATGCCCTCCACCAGGATGAGGATCTTCTTCCAGGGTCGGTGGGTTCTGGGCTGTCCGTGAACGATGGCATCTCTCAGCATCTTCTCCAGACTCTGCATGTCTGGTCGCAGAGAAAGGGATGAGAATAAGAGGGGGAGGACAGGGAGAGAGGGATGGAGAGGAGAGAGATGGCGTGTCGTGTGTACTGAACAGTGTGTGCCATCTAACCCCCCACATCCTGTATTGTGCACTCCCGTCCCATGACAAGTGTGTGACTGGGCTTGGTGGGGAAAAGTAAGTGTGTGTTTTGATAACTCTGTCGAGAGTGTGTGTGCTGTTGTGTGCGTGCGTGTTGTTAAGTGTGTGTAGAGAACGAGCGTGTACTCACTGTTGTGTGTCTGTGTGTGCGCGTGCGTGTGTGTATATGGAGTAGAGATGGTGTACTTACTGTTGTGCTTGAAGACACGGATGGTGGACCCTGACAGTCTGGCTCCCAGAACCAGGGAAGCATGGTTCAGCTCATCACTCAGGATCAGACAGCCCTACAGACACGGCATGTGGCCATGGACATGTCAGACATCTCACCGTTTATCTTCCACGTACCTCCTGCATATCTAGCTCTACATCTCCATTTCATACTGCATATCTAGCTCTACATCTCCATTTCGTACTGCATATCTAACTCTACATCTCCATTTCATACTGGATATCTAGCTCTACATCTAAGGCATCTCACTGCTCCTGACACATGACCAGCATGCCCTCTCGTCTGATGAATGAATGATTAATCCTGTTACGTAATCCTTGTGACGAGAAGGCATGAGAATGTCTAAAGAATTCATGACCTCCAGTATGTGACGTGACTATCCTCTTTCCCCCCGCTCTGTCTGTCAGTGATTTGCTGGAAGGTACGGTGGAATTTCACTTCCTGTCAAAACAGAACCTAAGACCTAAGAACAGGAAGTGAAGTAGAGAGCTTGGTGTGACTCAGCGATCCGGGCCCTTGCATACAGAATGTTCTAAAAGATATCCCGAAGTTGTGGAACAGGATGAACTTATAAATCCAAAACAACTGAAAACCTGTTTCCTCGGACAGGATGTAGGCCCACAGCTAATATGTTGAACCATGTCTGGAAAGAGAGAAAGAGAGAGACAGAAGGAGGAAACAAGGGATGTTTTACCTTTCCAGTAAGAGCAGGAATGTTCATGGAATTGGTGGCGAAACCCATGCCAAACACCATAGACGACTCCACACCCAGAAACCTGGCAACCAACTGCTCCAACTCCTCATGAAGATCCAGGTTACCTGAACAAACAACAGCATGATGTCAGTATAGTAAAACCTTGACGTATTTGGAAACACTTCACATAAACAAACTTGAATTACTGTGACTATGTTGCAACACCTATACTATTTACATTGTAATTACATATTAACTTCTATGTAGCTATGCTTCATTATGGTTTAGCGCTACATGTTATTGCAAAAGTGAACCTGGGTATGAGGAAGGTTGGGCTTTCCAGGGGTAAGTGGATGTCTACATTCATCTTGTTTAAATAACCTGCTAAATACCATGTCAGAATCTGCTGTACGTGTACAAATACAAGGAATTTGTCTCCCCTTAGGGTTAGGCTAACTTACCCATCTCGTGGCGCGTGCTGGCCACGCCTACCCCGTACTTGAGCGTGGCGTTGGTGGCGGCGTCAGCGCAGGGGCCGGTGTTTTCGGCAAAGCCCAGGTAGTTATAAGAGCCCATGTTGATGACCTCCTTCACCACCTTGCCCGTGTGCCTGGAGAAGCAGAGACGAGTCAGAAACACACAGAGCAATAAGCTCCACAGGGTGTGTTTAGCTTGCAGGTTCAAATCCCCCCTGCTTGTATGTCGATTGGGACAAAGGCATATGATAAATGAATATTACATAGACTAGCTCCAGGAACATTCCTATATTTCTTAATAAGACATTGAATCACCAACTGTGATTCAAAGAAAATGTCAAAACATGCCAGAAATGTCTCTTCAGTAGACCTGATGTTTCACCAGGACACTGGGCACAAATTGCTGTGTTGTTTGTTGCGTTCTTCAAACACATTCACAGTCTTGGGGTTGTTGGCATGTGGACAAGACTGAACTATCAGCCTCATTAACAGTTGGGTGTGAGAGGTGACTGGTTGCTGTGCTTTAGGGACGTTTCCACACAGCAGCATGTGACAGAGTCTGGTGGTGTGTTCTCGTTGTGGCTGGTCTGATCATTACAGGGAGGGACAATGACCTCGGGAGCAAGGGAGACATGCAGGCTGACATTTGGTCATGACTCATTCAGACCTCAGGCAAAGTCTCATGAAAATATACCCACACACACAGGCTAAGACAAACACCGAGACAGACAGACAGACAAACAGAGACGGACGGATGGTTAGACTCACTCAAAGGTCCAGTTGTAGTCATGAGACACCCTCTCCATCAGGTCCATCTTGGCCCCAGGAACGCTGCATATGGGCCTGTTCCAGTTGTCCCTGATGCGCATGTACAGGTTCCTTGTGTAGAAGTTCTCAAAGTCCTGGTACAGAGGAACAAAGTCCTGGAGAGAGAAGACACATCATGGAGGGGTCAGATCACACAACCACTAGTGGATCTCAGCTTCCAGTAGCCTTTGTTTCTTGGATCTGCCAAACAACCAAAGATGTGACCCGTAGTCTAATGGTAGAGGATATTTGACTCAGTTGGTTAAATTGGAGCAATAATCGTCACAGTAAAGTTAAATTAAGATATTTAATAACAATGCAAATTGTTGTAAATTGTGTGGGTGTGCGAGAGAGATTGTGAGTGAATAAGTGAGCGAGTGAAAGATAGAAATCAGCAGGTGGAGGTGAGGAGGGGTGTACCTTCTGCTCCTCCCTCTCCTGGGCCACGTGGTGGCTCTCGATCCTCCAGCCGCGCAGGAAGTCCCTCAGGTAGCCGAACACGGTGAGGATGCCGTAGCCCACGTAGGTGAGGACCGCCACCAGCAGCGGAGTCTCCTCAAACGACTCCACAAAGGGCTTGTTGTACAGGCTGGCGTTACGCACTGCATGGTTGTTCTGTAATGTTTTGAAAACCAAACTGTTGTATTCAATTTCTGGATGTAATTTGTATTATTTTGAAACGGTTCCTCACAGAATAATATTGTACGAGATACAGATTCAAATCAAAGGTCTGGACAAATGACAAATTCCACAGGACACAGAAGGGTTGTTTCAGAAGATATGGTACGCCTTAACTAAACAAAGTTCTGACATGGGAGTCTGAGTCATATACAGGCTGAGCTCTGCTCTCTCTCTCGCCGTCCTGCTGCCTTCTAACTCTCTCACACTCTGCCCCTCAAGACGCCCAGTACTGTCGATGATTACCTCCCTTCAGAGGTCACATACCACACCTCCCAGATCACTGGTCAATGAGAGGGGGGGACCATAACCACCCAACCCTGGGTTAGGTCTGAAGGTTAATCTGCAGGCAGAGCTCTCTCTCTCTCCCTCTCTCTCTCTTTGTGTCCTGACATTCACATTCCTGTCCAATAGCAACTCAAGTTTATGTTTGCATTTGTAACCGATTAAGAAAAGTTCCGTCCATCTCTTCAGGAACAGTTTCATTCAGGTTTTTTAAGTATAAAGCAATCTGCAGATCGGAGAATCTAAACACTCTATACATGAATAATTACCATGTAAATCACACAGTGTTGTTAACAAAATCTCTGAGGCATGAATGTCAGAATTTAGAGTAGAAAAGGAAAAACAAAGGATAGCAGGTGCTCGCAATTCAGTCAGACCCTACATCAAAAGACCCGTGACTGTCATCAGTACATAACATAAGCATATCCCATGTCGGCCATATACGCATATGATTGAATAATAACACAGAATACATGAAAATATAGTACATTTACTGATTATGATTAAAATAAGCATGCAAAAAAATAGATTTCTTCCACAGTAACAAGTACTGGTTGAGTTTCATAGGATTTAACTGGTCTCGCACCTCTTCACAAGAACTAAACTTATAATAAATCATCTGAAGCTGCTTTTCAACTTCTCTATGGCCTGATTGTCCTCCGACAAAATGAGCCCAAGTCAGTCAGCCAAGTCACTCATTAAGGCCCTGGCTGCCTAGCAACCACATGTGACCGAGTCATGCCCCATGAAATACCGCAGTAGAGTAGAGAGACAGAGAAGAGTGTTTGATGTGTGTATGTGTGTGTGTGCGTGCAGGTGCCTGTGTGTGTTTGACGAAAGTCTGAGTGTGTAGCTGCATGTGGCGCAACCAATTTCAAGCCAGTTAGACAGGTTTCCAGCTCTCTAGAGATTGTGTGGGAAAACGCTACTCTTACCAACAGGCCTTGCAGTCTGGGCACACAACAACTTATTTGATGTTGAAACACCCCCAGATCATTACAGGTCCACCACAAGCTAAAACCGTCAGCTCCTATTTGAACAGGACTTGTTTACATCTTCAGAAAAGCAGACACACACCTTGTAGGCAATGAATAACCATAGCTTCTCCCAGAAAAGGTATTTTCTTTATGAAGTCAATCAATGAGCTCCACCTGTGTTCGTTTATGAGCCAATAGCTGCAGTATCACTGGCTCCAGTTATTAGTCACACCTGGGAGTGGTGAAGGACTGTATTGATTCACTTTGTTTACCTCTGGGCTCTTCCCACAAACGCACAGGCACGCCTCTGACCCTCGTACACACACACACACACACACGTCCAAAAAACGCACACTCCCATCCTCTGGTTGCTTCTGCAGATCTATAAGGAGGAGACAAGCATGACATGATCTCCATCCCCTCCCTCGCCTGGACAGTCTGTCCAAGATCCTGCTACCTACTGGATCTGATGTTACCTGTCCACTCCTAACAAGTAAAAAATAAACACCACCACATACACACATTTCCTCCCCTTTGAGGGCCATTGAATCCCAACCGGCCACTCCTCCAGTCAACAGACATTTCTCCCATGAAGGACTGCTGGAGAGGGGGTGTGTCCAGAGGGAGGAGAGGCCAGGAGGCAGAAGATGAGGCTGTAAAGGAGAGGCTGGAAGGAGAAGCTGGAGGTTAAGAGAGGCTGGGAGTGGCAGGTTGGAGGATAAGAGATGCCAGAGGTGGTAGCTGGAGGGTTTGGATAGGCTGGGAAGGGTAGGTTTGAGGGAGACTATCCTACCAGAAGCCTGACTGTGGGACAAAGTGCTCCTCTCCAGTTACCTTGCACAACAGCGCTGGTATTCTCCATAGTAATGGAGTGGTAGTGTAAACAGAGACCAGCCCACCTACACCACACCCCAACAACAGGCCGTGTTGGGTTACGGCTACCTAACTACATCTTTCAGATCGGTTATCTTTCACCTGGTTGGGAGTCGCTGTAGAATAAGGAGTCAGAATGCTTCGAAAGTTATGCTGGGTTATTAAAGTTGACAACCCTATCAGAATCCGGTTCCTCCAGGATTTCCTCGGAGCTCAGTACTCAAAAAGCAGCAGACGATAATTTGGTAGACAACTTTCATCGACTAGTTGTACTCGGTAGCTTCAAGTACCGGTAGTTTAATTTCTGTTCAATATTAGCTACAGTAGCTAACAAGACCCACTTAGGGTGTAGCTAATAATAAGGAAGTCAACATTCCCTGTAAAACAAATGTATTTCCCGTAGAATGTTCTGTAACAAAAATAACATAACGTAAGAATGTTAGAAAAAACTGTCTACAGGAATTCCATGTAGCCTAGCTAGCTAAGTAGATGCATTATTGCTCTACCCAGTCTCATCGTTTACAACGGGGCCTCACCTTATCTCTGGGTGGACGATACTTTTGCTGTTGAAAGACACCCCGGTTCTTCACGAAGACCTTCCCCGATTTTTTCCCGTTTGTGGTCCGATGGCAAGCATCTCCATTTAACAGTTTATATGCCGAGCTTTCCGTCATATTTGTCCGATAAATGCGCCCGGATATTCAGATTTGTAGTCGCCTACCTTGTGTAATAGTGAAATCATGTATGGTCTTTCAAAGAGGCTGGGACTAACGGGACGCCCACTGCTACATGATATTGCAGGAAATTCACGCCCCCGTTAACTTTTTACGACCAATGGGACATTTTGACGTCAACTGAGGCTGAATATATTAATTTGGGGCGGCGACGTGTCCCTATGCTTTACCAGAGCTGTACCATGGAAATAACCCATAAAAACCTTTGCATATGGGAGTTGGTTTACCACTTATGCGTTTATTGAAAACTGTGAGAACCTTTTTTTTTCCGTGACAAAAGCACTCACCTGTTTATGACTCAATGCTGAACAAATGTCAAGGATTTCTTCAAGGATAATCATAGCCTATATTTTTTTATTTGTGTCACGCCACAATTTCAAATCTATTAAATTGATATTTGCACAGGTAAATAAATGATTAGGCCTACGGTGTTACTTATCAAACGTGTTCTCAAATCCCCTTAGTGGAAATAGACTAATAACAATAGGCCATATGTCGAAGTATTCTTGAGCAGACACTGAATAATATGTTCTTATTTGTCCTTCGAACATTTTAGAATCTTAATTAAGCGGACGCTTTTACCCAAAGTGTCCTAAGGAAGAAAGAAAAAAGAAAGAAAGAAAGAAAGAAAGAAAGAAAGAAAGAAAAAAAAAGGAAAGAGAAAGAAAGAAAGACAGAAAGAAAGAAAGAAACGTTATGTAAAAAAAGTTTTTTGTCGAACGTTGTTGATCAAGCGAGATTCTGTTAAATGTGATCATCTGTTCTATTCTAGTCTTCTAGAGGGCGCTATTGGACCACATTTGGCCAATCTGATCTCATAACGGTTTATTACTGTAAAAGCCATTTGTCTATCAATGGAATTGGTCAACAAAGTGAAATCTGCGATGAAGACATCTAATCCAACAGTATGGATTTCACATAGGTCAATAACCTGAATTTTTGGCTTTGAGGTTGCGTCTTTGCAGTGTTACAATGGACTGCTAGGCCGAAATCAATGCTAACCAGATAAAGCAGATACGCTTTCCATCAAGAACTAGGGTAAACTCTAAGTGATTGTAAATAATGTTGTCTTAGCTTGAGCACTGATTGGAATTGACTGAACTTGATGTTCTAGCCTCTAATGAATAATACATTTCTAACCTATGTTAACGTTTATTAGCATTGATCTACATGTTATAGAGGATTGTTTATAAACTTCCATGACAGAGGGAGGGAGGCAGGTAATAGGTTTGGCATTATGTTGATTAGGGAGGCCAGTTTAACTCATCATCACGTTTAGGCTACATATATAATTGTAATAATAATTCGGACTGTCCTTACACAAACACATGAAACGCTTACACATTCACATACTATTGAAAACTCTCATAACTCACATAAGGGGTCCCTGGCCCCAAAAGGTTTGAGAACCCCTGATCTAATGGAATCATCATCTGTATCAGTCCTTTTCTCATATCCCTAGAAAGCCTATTAAGACCTTGTTTCTGCAGAAGGAGGCTTTAGATGTAAAGCCATTTGTCATACATGGTGGTGACATTTAATATAGATAACACTGTAATTAAATAGGAATTGGATATCCAAATGTGTACCTGTGAACGAGTGTTTGTTAGTTTTTAGTTAAATTCAGTTTCAAATGATGGATCCAACTTTTAAAATATATAAAACAGTTGATTTCCTTTAGGATGTTCATTAATTTCAGGGGCAGATCAAACACAAAATCTTGCACTATTAGGCTATAAAATCTAAATATAATCCTCGTCATCATCATCGTCCTCATGAATATGGCTAAGTGGTAGAGCATTTTTACGGCAGATCAATAGGGTGCAAGTTCAATTGTTAAAGCTTTTGTTCTTTGGATAACAACTCTGGTAATCTGGTAAATTAGTACATTATTATGGTGATTATTATATTATCATCATCATCCAAAGGTACAGCAGACAAAGTCAGAACTCCAGAATCCATACAACCCCAGGATTCCATCAGATCTTTCATTTGATTAAGACTCATTGGCCAAAATGTCAATTAATCACACATCCCTGACAGTCCCGGAGCTGTCAGCATGTAAACATCCAGCAGTCCAGTGGTGGGGGCGGGGGTGGGGGTGCTTGAGTCTGGGTCCACTCTCTGACTGGCACAACCATTAGAGGTTTTTACGCCTGTCTAAACCCAGCCCTGATAATGGATTATGCAGCCGGATTGCTGTTGCAGAAAAGACTGCACTCCTCAGGATTCATCCTTCAGACAGCCTACACCATCCAGCCCTCCACAACCCAAACCTCCACTGACCAGGCCTCCACATCCAAGTTCAGTCCTCTCCTATCCAGCTCTTTACAACCAAGACCTCCAGCTCACAATTCACACCCAAGTGTAGCTAACTTTGTGTGAATGATTATTGAACACACCAGCACTAAATAATTTCACGCCAACAAAGTGAGTTGTATTCAGTATTTAAATGTGCAATAATTGTATGAGAAACATGACATATCTGGGAAAATACTGATATTGTTGTAAATACATGGTAAATGTGGTTGGGCCTCAGAGCCATGCAAGTCTTACATTACAATACTGAAGGGGATTTTTCACTGTCATCATGTCCAGAGTTGGGCCTTCATATTAGTAAGCAGTTTGGAACGTGAATGATATTTCTTTGCCACACCTTTAGACAGGTGAAAGGAGCATAGAGAACATTCATCACCAATCACACTTTACAAACCCCTGTAACTGCCCATGAAATGTACCATGAAGGATTGGCTGAACAACTCAATATTGTTTATGTCTGCTAGCTTTTTCTGGGAGAAAAACAAGAACCCATCCATCAAAGTCTCAGCTGAAAAGGTGAAGATTCCATTATGTCCCAACAATGTATTTATTGTTTGTGTTCAGCAGCACACAAAAGCAGACGAAGAACCAATTTCCTTTTTTACCTTCATGAATAAGAATCTCATTCATCTTCCACTGCACACATTCACAAGCCAGACAACAGCATGGTGGAGCCATTATCAACTTGTCTGTGTAAATTAAATACACCTCAAGTAACAACAATGGCAGGCGCTTGAATGCGTCCTTCACAACAAGGCCTGCAGCCTTCCTTCAAGAAGCCATATTGAATACACTAGTAGACTAGGATATAATCACACTAGCAATTTTTTGATGTAGGAGACTGGCCATTAAGAACCCCAGAAACTATGTGTCTACAAACAAATCACTTGTCATTTATTACATGTAGCAACATTGATGATTGTCCCCCAGTTTCCAAGGAACTGAATGCCTTTATCAAATCAAGCCATTTTTACAAACACATACACCCACAGAACCACACCTAAACTAACCCAATATCCCCAAGCAAGACGAGGAGAAACACTAAGGCAAACTCTAAATGGACCAGTTTAACAGATTTAGCAGGCTGTGGTTTGATAAGTCAAACTCCCCCCCTTCACTACACTCAGCTGGTGTGGGACTGATAGCTTTAGCAAGATTATCTTAAATTAATCACCACATAAACTCCTTTCCACACAATACAGGTCAATGCAGAACAGACTTCCCTACCGAAGAGTCACTAATGAATGTTTCCCTGTGCCCGGGGGTGGAGGGGACAAGCTGACACTGCATTTTACTAGAGACCGTAAAGAAACAAGTTTGTTGTTTCAGTCAGACCTCTCACTGTGGAAGTAAATTAATTTCATTGGAGAGCGAAGAAAGATGAGAGAGGGAAAAAACTTTTTTTTTAAACAGTTGGCCTGCAAAAAATTGCAGTGTGTGTTGTGGAAGAAGCAGAATGGACAATAAACTTAATTTGGCATCAGTCAAGGATATTCTCGTGGTAACAGCCGCCTGTCTAAGGCTCTTAATTTCCTTCTAGATCAATAAAAAGTTAATTGAAGGATGGTCACTGACACACAGGATATGCATGTAAGGATGTAGTTATACAGTAGAACGAAACAGCTGGTAATGGTAATCGATCAATAATGACAGATGTTGTCATTGGAGTCGTGGAACATTTATAATGCAGACTTTAAGAAAATCCATCGGTTAAATAGTCTGTGACAGAGCTCTTTAGGAAAAACCTTCTACAACCTCTCCAGTCTGTCTGGGTGTGTAATGTTGTCCTGATTGGTTCTGTTCAGTCCAGGAAGTTGCCTGGAATAAATCTGTCAAGACTGCATAAATCACTTATGAATTGTAATTAATGGAACCAGTTTTGTTCTAATCAAAGCATAAATCTCGAGAGTATTCCTCAGCTAGTGTCGATGGTTCTGCTTCCTGCCTGGTAATTGATGGGCTCCCAGAATCTACCATGGGTGTTTAATCATCTGTTTATTAGGCACATTATTCAGAATGTGATTGAGAAGTGGGGAAAGTGTGGAGCACACAATGAGACAATTACGACCGACTGCCACAGAGAGGAGCGTCTTGGAGGTCCTGAATGCACCTGATGATTGCATTGAGGAAGTGTGTTGACGAGATACCACACAACAATAACTCTAGACTAAGACACTTTATCCGAAAACAGCAAAGAAAGAGGGAGGGAAAGAAAGGATTTTCTCCATAAAACGAAATTTATTCCATGGTAGCAGTACTGTACAAGAGATATAGAGCTGGTTCATCATGTATCCCAGTAGAAACAGAGCCTGTGTCTCAGATGAGATCCTGACAAGACACCATATAAATCACACCTGGGAAATTCACCTCACTTACAGGAATGCCTTATGTAATACCCAGTGGGCCCAAATATTGCTTAGCCACACATATACAAGGGGACTTATTTAAAACAATGGAAAGGCAGGATAGTTACCTATTACCTGTGTGACTAGAGGGCGGATACAAAGTAAGCTAATGAAGCTAGAGGTGAAGAATACAGCCTGTCTGAGGTCTTGGGAGGGGGTAGAATGCAGTGCAGCATTCCCCAAGAACCTGGATCACATCCACACTCACCTAAAGCCTGGAACTACACTCCACTGACAAAAATAAAACAAATTGTTTTTTTTGCTTTTTTTAAATAACAAAAAAATACAAGCTGTGAAACAGACCGCAAAAAGATCAATATTTCTATTGGACACATTTTGGTGGTGGCTCAAACTCCCAGGTTTAAAATCATCCCCCTGCTGCCCTTCCCTGCGAGGGAGGGCTGGAGGCCCCTCTCCAGTCCTCACTCCTTCCTGCGCTTCTTGTCGTGGTCGTAGTCCTTGGAGCGGCTGCTGGTGGAGGGCCTCTTGGAGCCGCCATGCTGCTTGGCCTCCTCCAAGAACTTGTCCAGACCGAACGGGTCCTCCTCAAACTGCACCGGGCCGTCACGGCGCGGCCCGTGGTCGGCACCGGAGAACTCACGGTCTGGAACAAACCTGGAGGAAGGAGTGAAGTGAGGAGAGATGGATGGAGAGAGACAGGTAAGTTATTGGGGTTAGGTTTGTCATTCTAATGATGTGTTCATTCAGAACAAAGTTCTCTCATCCAAAGTGACATCTAGCGGAATTTGAGTCTGTGACATCTTGTTGTTCTGCATGAGAGGGACGTGAGGGGGAGGCTAGGAACCAGTCCTGTACCTGCTGTTCTGCATGAGGCAGGGAACAGTCCCATACCTGCTGTTCTGCATGAGGCAGGGAACAGTCCCATACCTGCTGTTCTGCATGAGGCAGGGAACAGTCCCATACCTGCTGTTCTGCATGCGGCAGGGAACAGTCCCATACCTGCTGTTCTGCATGCGGCAGGGAACAGTCCCATACCTACTGTTCTGCATGAGGCAGGGAACAGTCCCATACCTGCTGTTCTGCATGAGGCAGGCAGGGAGGGAACAGTCCCATACCTGCTGTTCTGCATGAGGCAGGCAGGGAGGGAACAGTCCCATACCTGCTGTTCTGCATGAGGCAGGGAACAGTCCCATACCTGCTGTTCTGCATGAGGCAGGGAGGGAGGGAACAGTCCCATACCTGCTGTTCTGCATGAGGCAGGGAGGGAGGGAACAGTCCCATACCTGCTGTTCTGCATGAGGCAGGGAGGGAGGGAACAGTCCCATTCCTGCTGTTCTGCATGAGGCAGGGAACAGTCCCATACCTGCTGTTCTGCATGAGGCAGGGAACAGTCCCATACCTGCTGTTCTGCATGAGGCAGGGAACAGTCCCATACCTGCTGTTCTGCATGAGGCAGGCAGGGAGGGAACAGTCCCATACCTGCTGTTCTGCATGAGGCAGGGAGGGAGGGAACAGTCCCATACCTGCTGTTCTGCATGAGGCAGGGAACAGTCCCATACCTGCTGTTCTGCATGAGGCAGGGAACAGTCCCATACCTGCTGTTCTGCATGAGGCAGGGAACAGTCCCATACCTGCTGTTCTGCATGAGGCAGGGAACAGTCCCATACCTGCTGTTCTGCATGAGGCAGGGAACAGTC
Organism: Hypomesus transpacificus; assembly: GCF_021917145.1. Lineage (NCBI taxonomy): Eukaryota > Metazoa > Chordata > Actinopteri > Osmeriformes > Osmeridae > Hypomesus > Hypomesus transpacificus. Next base: position 3,565,913 of record NC_061065.1, on the reverse strand, counting down.
CCATACCTGCTGTTCTGCATGAGGCAGGCAGGGAGGGAACAGTCCATTTCCTGCTGTTCTGCATGAGGCAGGAAGGGAGGGAACAGTCCATTTCCTGCTGTTCTGCATGAGGCAGGCAGGGAGGGAACAGTCCCATACCTGCTGTTCTGCATGAGGCAGGCAGGGAGGGAACAGTTCCATACCTGCTGTTCTGCATGAGGCAGGCAGGGAGGGAACAGTCCCATACCTGCTGTTCTGCATGAGGCAGGCAGGCAGGGAACAGTCCCATACCTGCTGTTCTGCATGAGGCAGGCAGGGAGGGAACAGTCCCATACCTGCTGTTCTGCATGAGGCAGGCAGGGAGGGAACAGTCCCATACCTGCTGTTCTGCATGAGGCAGGCAGGGAGGGAACAGTCCCATACCTGCTGATCTGCATGAGGCAGGGAACAGTCCCATACCTGCTGTTCTGCATGAGGCAGGGAACAGTCCCATACCTGCTGTTCTGCATGAGGCAGGGAACAGTCCCATACCTGCTGTTCTGCATGCGGCAGGGAGGGAGGGAACAGCCCCATACCTGCTGTTCTGCATGAGGCAGGGAACAGTCCCATACCTGCTGTTCTGCATGAGGCAGGGATGGAGGGAACAGTCCTGTACCTGCTGTTCTGCATGAGGCAGGGAACAGTCCCATACCTGCTGTTCTGCATGAGGCAGGGAGGGAGGGAACAGTCCTGTACCTGCTGTTCTGCATGAGGGTGTCCAGGTCGTCTCCGTACACGTCCTTGTCTGAACTCTTGCCAGGCCGGTAGATGTTCTGAGCCATGTCCCGGCCGCTTCTGAACGGCTGGTCGTACACATTGTACATCTCATCCTCCCCACCTGCAAAACCACTGTCCATGCCCTGGCGGAAGAAGGGAGATTACAGAACGAAATATATATAAACAATGATGGTTTTTCAGTGTATGATATCACTCTGCTACTATAATTTCTATGTTTATATAAAATAAAACAAAACTGCATGCTTTGTGTTGTCATGTGATTTGTAAATGTGTATTAACAATGAGAGGTGTACTAAATAAAAGTGAAATGACTCGCGTGACCAGGACATGGCAAAAGGGCCCTTCCTGGTTAAATAAAGGTCAAATGGATGATGTGGTTCACCTTGCTCTGGTTGAAGAGCCTCTGGTCGTACTGGGCATCGCTGGACGTCCTGGGGTTGGGCTGTCCCAGAGCGATCAGCTCGCTGACGTCTCTGTCCTGGTCTCTCTGCAGCTTGGACCTGCACGAGCAAACACACCGCGTGGGAGAGGGTCATCCTATTGGTCTGAGAGACACCAGCCAACCACAGATCAACTGCGAGATGCCAGCCAGTCACAGATCAGCTCTGCAATCCCACAAATGAAGCACTCTGAAGTTAGGAGAGACCTACAGCATGGTGGTGAAACAGCCTGGGACACAAGCATCGTTTAGAGGGTAAGGCATATGCGTGTCATGAAGATCTGTGGGATGTAAGCCTTGCAGGCTGGGGCCATGCTGAGGGCCAGCCTAGTATGGTAATGAGAACAGTTTAATCATACAGACATCTGAGTAATGAGGCCAGTTGAATGAGATAGACTTCAGAAGTAATGAGTCTGCCCCTGCAGACATCTTACATCTTCCCCTGCTGACCACTTCACTAGACCAGACAGATGCCTTCAGTTACTGTCCAGCCCACCAACTGAATGATTCAGCAAGGGGTGTGTGTTTGAGTGAGTACATGTGTGTCTTAGAGACTGTGTCAGAGAGAGTCAGTCTGTGGACCTGTGTGTGTGTGTCTGTGTGTGGTAAGGAGTGTGTGCGTAAGCTCGTGTAGTTAGAGCGTACCTCTTATCGGGGGCGGCTCTGGAGATGTTCCTGTCGTGCTGTCTCTCCTTCCTCCTGTCATGGCGGATCTCATCGCGCTCTCGGGCCTCCCCATCCTCCCCTCCTGCACACACCCGCCAAGGAGAAGGGAGAACCAGGGGAGGGGAGGAGGGAGAGCCAGGCAGGGGAGGGGAGGAGGGAGAGCCAGACAGGGGAGGGGAGGAGGGAGAGCCAGACAGGGGAGGGGAGGAGGGAGAGCCAGGCAGGGGACGGGAGGAGGGAGAGCCAGGCAGGGGAGGGGAGGAGGGAGAGCCAGGCAGGGGAGGGGAGGAGGGAGAGCCAGGCAGGGGAGGGGAGGAGGGAGAGCCAGGCAGGGGAGGGGAGGAGGGAGAGCCAGACAGGGGAGGGGAGGAGGGAGAGCCAGGCAGGGGACGGGAGGAGGGAGAGCCAGGCAGGGGAGGGGAGGAGGGAGAGCCAGGCAGGGGAGGGGAGGAGGGAGAGCCAGGCAGGGGAGGGGAGGAGGGAGAGCCAGGCAGGGGAGGGGAGGGGAGGAGGGAGAGCCAGGCAGGGGAGGGGAGGGGAGGAGGGAGAGCCAGGCAGGGGAGGGGGGGAGGGAGAGCCAGGCAGGGGAGGGGAGGAGGGAGAGCCAGGCAGGGGAGGGGAGGAGGGAGGGAGAGCCAGGCAGGGGAGGGGAGGAGGGAGGGAGAGCCAGGCAGGGGAGGGGAGGAGGGAGGGAGAGCCAGGCAGGGGAGGGGAGGAGGGAGGGAGAGCCAGGCAGGGGAGGGGAGGAGGGAGGGAGAGCCAGGCAGGGGAGGGGAGGAGGGAGGGAGAGCCAGGCAGGGGAGGGGAGGAGGGAGGGAGAGCCAGGCAGGGGAGGGGAGGAGGGAGGGAGAGCCAGGCAGGGGAGGGGAGGAGGGAGAGCCAGGCAGGGGAGGGGAGGAGGGAGAGCCAGGCAGGGGAGGGGAGGAGGGAGAGCCAGGCAGGGGAGGGGAGGAGGGAGAGCCAGGCAGGGGAGGGGAGGAGGGAGAGCCAGGCAGGGGAGGGGAGGAGGGAGAGCCAGGGGACGGGAGGAGGGAGAGCCAGGGGACGGGAGGAGGGAGAGCCAGGGGAGGGAAGGAGATATGAGGGATGGATTAGTGTTGTGAAAGCGTGACATAGGCTGACATGCTGTTTCGCAGCCATCTGAAATTAAGAGCTACACCCAAGACTGCCATCTAGGCGAAGTGTATGCAAATTAACCTATATTAGGCCCGCTATTTGTAACGGTCGAAAACCTTCTTGCTGGTAGATGTTGACACATCAAGATGATACATTTTGAAGAAGACTGAGGTGTTGTATGCATTTGCACTTGTGACATTTAAGAAAAATGCAAATTCCAATCAATGATGGTTTGGTGTGTGAAAGGACCATACAAATCAAGTTTGGCCAGAGAGACTGACCTTTGTCCCCGTGCCCTTTGATCCCTGCCCTGCGGTCTCGGGCCATCTGAGCCAGCTCCCTCAGCTTCTCCTCCTTCTTCTCCTTCTCTTTCTGGGCCATCTTCTTCTCCACCTGCGCCCTCATCTCCACAGCCTCTCTGGCCTGCACAACACACACACAGTTCACAACACACACACACAGTTCATGAGTACAATCACAATTATCATGCGTTTATTTAGGCAATTATCCACATTTGCAACTTGGATATCAATTTTGCGATGTAGAAGGGGGGTATTAGCACCTGTGACTTCCAGGTCCGCAGTCAAGCGCTATACCACTGGGCTAAATCTATTCCCTTGTGAAAAACTACAGAATGATATATCCTAAAATGTATATATAGTCTTGGGGTTCTTATTTTCCCATGCTATACAGTGACATGGTGGTTGATGTAACCTTCATGTAAAGTGTTGCCATGTAGTTACATGGTAAAGTCAGGTCGTACCTTTCTGTCAGCGATGTACAGCGCCTCGGCCAGTTTAGCAAAGTTCTCGTTGATGTGAACCGTCTGCAGGCCTCTGCCGTCTGCAGCCAGGCGCTTGTCCAGTGGGATGGTGTAACCCTGAGAGAACACGCAAGCCATCAGGACAGGAAGTGTGCCTTTGCATGCCTGCCCGTGTGTTTACATGTCTGTGCACACGTGCGGGTGTGTCAATGTGTGCATGTTTTCGTGTGTGTTCATATGTGAGTGTGTGTGCGTGTTGGGTACAATATGTTGCCTAGCTCAGCCTGCACAGTGAGCCGGGTCAGACAGATCCTCGGTACCTTGGCGTTCTTCCAGTTGGAGATGCAAGGAGGAATCTTCCACTCCTGCTGCTCCTTCACAGTCATCTGAAAGCACAGAAGGTCCAACACCGGTCACATCCAACACCGGTCACATCCAACACCGGTCACATCCAACACCGGTCACATCCAACACCGGTCACATCCAACACCGGTCACATCCAAAACCCAAAATTGTTGCAGGTGCTGGTCTGTGGCCATCTGTGAAGCCCTTAGTGACTTGACTTGAGTGGTGGACCAGGGTCCCGCTCGTACCTTTCTGCTGGGGGAGTGCATGACGGGGGCAGGCGGCGAGGGAGGCCCACGAGGGATCTTCTTGTTGATCCTGGAACAGACATCCACACAAAGCAAATTAGAGAACTCATTCGTTTTTTTTTTTTTTTTTAAGTGAATTTTTTTTACTGTTTTCGAGATTTCATTTAACCAGGATTGGCTCACTGAGATTTATTTATATCTCCACATTTTCCATAGTAATGAACATGGTGTTTCCTTACTTGAAGCGTGGGGGCTCCATGGGGTCTTTCTGCATCTCCACCATGCGGATGACCCTCTGCTTCGCCCCCGAGTTGAAGGCCACGCCCTGCTGGGACGGGGTGTACCTGCAGGAGACAGAAAGTGGGTCACCATGGGGGGTATAGACAGACAGGAAGTAAGTCTCCATGGGGGGACAGACAGGGAGAGGGTCAACCATGTGGAGAACCGAGACAGCAAGTGGGTTGACATAGTGGTGCCAGAAAGGAAGGGGTCAACGTTTCGTGATGGTATAGCATTTAACTGAGGAGCACAAGGTCCCTGGGCGTTTGTGTCTTTCAATATGGACATGCATGTGGGTTTGGATGAAAGAGTCTGCTAAATCAACCAAATGTAGTGTAAATGGGTGGTGTAAGTCCCCTGGCAGTCCTACCTGATGTACTGAGCAGGCGCCTGCTTGTCTGCTGCTCTCACAGGCATGGCTGCTGCAATCTTCTGAGACACCTGCTTATCCAGCGCTGAGCGGGTCTTCTCTGTTAGCTGCACACATGAGGAAATACACTCCACGGGTCAACAGGAGCAACATGGTGTGACATATAAACATTTACATACTTCTGAAACAACAAATTCAGCTAATTCATATCAAATGTATTTGTATAGCCCTTTTAACAAGCAATGTCACAAAGTCTTAATGACTTAAACAACAATGTTTGATGTGCTTGTCAACACTAGCTGGGTGGATGGGGCTGCTGGATGAGGGGGGCGTGCTGGATGAGGGGGGCGTGCTAGGTGGATGGGGCTGCTTGGTGAGCGGGGCGTGCTGGATGAGGGGGGCGTGCTGGATGAGGGGGGCGTGCTGGATGAGGGGGGCGTGCTGGGCTCGTGGTCTCACCTCCTTCACGGCCTCCTCGTCGGGCCTCTGCAGCTCTGGGGCGTCGTCATTCAGCACCTCCTTAGGAAGCAGGTCTGTGTACTTGCTGAAGATCACCTACACAGGGAACAGTATAGGGCTCAGAGGTGCCCCCATCCTACACAGACAGGGAGGGCTGGAGCCCAGTGGCACAGCATTTGGCCGCAGATGTTGCATTGAACATTGAAAAAGTTAACCCCCCCCTACCCCACACCGTTTAATTGCTCTGGATTAAAGTGTCTTGTGAATTAATACAGTTTCATTATTATTATTACGTTATCTAACGTTGTCTAGGACCACCAGCCTTACCTTGTCCTTGCCCTGGCCCTGCCTGGCTATGGCATCGTATTTGATCTTGCCCTCTGCGTCCACCTGGACGGCCAGGGCGTTGGATGTCTTCTTCTTCCTGGCCATCTCCTGGGGGAACTGGGCCACATGGATCTCTGGGAAGGCTCCCCCATCGCCGAAGTCCTGCATACACAAACCACCAGTCAGCCACACTTGAGAATTCAAAGCAGTGACAATCAGCTGAAACAGACTGGCTGAGAGGTTATGGGCCACAATGAGCTGTTCTGATTAACTAGTCAGTAAAATGTTTATATACAAAAGCATTTCCTCTTCATTAGGTTCCATCTTTACGTACCTCCAGAGAGCGGGGCACCCATCCCTTCCTGTGTTCATATGGAGGGGGTTCTCGGCGGGATGATACCAGTGCAGTGGACTGAGACCTCTGCGCCCTCGCCTTTTCCTCGGCCTCAAGCTGGTCCTGAGATAGCTGGGTCGGCGCCGGTAGAAAGCTACAAGCAGAAGTACCGGTGAGCGTCAACTAACTTACTATCGTTTGAACATGAAACTTTGATGTAACCGCGAGTTACCAAGTAGGTTAAAAAATTAAGAACAAATATGTTTTAGTAAATAGTTGGTTAGCAAAATTCATCTTTCTCGCGACTGTAAATAACACATGATAGCTAGGCTAGCAAGCTAAAGCGCAATGCGAAATCAATTAAAGATATGGTTGGTTTAACATGTCAATGATATATTGCTAAAATAATCCACGACAGAGCAGCTAAAACAAGAGCCGTGCACTAGATTTTCGCAAAATAGCCAGCTAGTAGGCCGCCAACGTTTGCTGTGTGTTGCTGTTGCTAGCACATGCCAGCTAGCTAGCTAGCTAGCTTGCTGGTTAACAAAAAGGCGAATCCCGATACAAGTTCATGTAAACTCTGTTGTCTTGGCAAAACGAACTCCAAGAAACCAATAACACGTCCATGTCAGAGGAATAGTAGCCAATAATTGCGGTTATTAAGTAAATAGATATTAAGTCTTTGCCACAGAACTCACCTCGTAAGCGACATTTTCCTTTCTTCTACGCTTGAATCTGACGTGGTACGCCGGTACGTTTTCGTGTTCTCGCGATGATTACTTAACCCTGCTTTGGGTCGCAGGTCTTTTTCTTTGCAAACAATGAGTTTTACAAAAATAAAATAATTGGTAACAAGACGGACTTTAATTTGGACAGCAAATTTGTTATTACATTTCTCATTTTTCAGAAAATGTCTAAATGTAAATCTTGTATTGACCTATTTATGAAAATGTATTGATTACTTTTATCAGTTTTTAAATAGCCTACGTTCCATTCTCTCAACAAAACACCAGAAAATAGGGTGCAAGCATGGGGTTAAAGCCACATTACACTACAAAAGGTCCTATCAACTTTAAGTGGATAAATATTAATCATGAACGTTCTAATGATGAAAACAAGTAGGCTGCCAGTGGAGTAAGAGCATTTCACTAACATTTCTTAAAATAATGTGCTGTTTAAAGAAATGAAGTGACAACATAAGCCATTTACACTAGAAACAATTAGATTTAAAATATAAAAAAGATGATCCCACTGTAGAAAATAAACAGTGGTTAGTGCAATACAGTCTGCATTTGAATCAGACACAGTGGAACAATAACATGATTTATGGAAGAAATTAGCGATATAACATGATTCTGAGAAGAGTCCACAGTAACAACAAAATCATATGTTAAGTGCAACATATTTAAGATATTTATTAATTTAAGAAAACAATGTGTTCCAGGTCTACAACTCCCTTGACAGTTTGGTGTGAATCACAAATCCTTCCTTTAGCCCTGAGCGATGACAGGATCAACAATTTTATTTATTTATTTTCTGAGCTATCCTGAGGGTGTTAAAACATGTTTGTCATCTCTGCTCAGAGCTCAGAAGAGATGTGGATCCAGGTCCCTGGGTGGTTGTTCTGACTGAGTGTGGATTTACTGGCACTCCACACTCCTAAAGCCATATAAACTGATATATTTCTGTATTTTCTCAAGTAGTGACTGAGGAACAATTAGGCAGTTTTATAATGACACAACAGAGACACTAAATTATTCTGACAGTCTGCATTGGTAAACTGACAGTCTGTTGCGTAAGATGTTCAGACTATTGTCTTGGATGTAATTTCAGTATTGAACATGATGTAATTCGTTGGGCACTTGTCATCCTGTTGTACTGACAGCCTTGAGCCCGCCGCAGGCAATGTACCAGGGAAGACCAGAGGCAACCTTTCTCACTGGCACTCTGGTATGTTAGGAGTGTAAGCAAATTATCTTAATGGGTTTTAAAGAGTAAGGAAGATTTCACCTTGAGCATCCAATCTTCCTTACTCTCCCTGTCTCTCTTTTTCTCTCACCTTCTCTCTCCTTATTTTCTCTCTTCCTCACTCTTCCTCACTCTTCCTCTCTCTTCCTCTCTCTTCTTCTCTATTCCTCTCTCTTCCTCTCTCTTCCTCTCTGTCTTCCTCTCTCTCCCATCTCTTTCCTTCAGGCCACGGCAGTCTGTCACTCTCTCAGGAGAGACGCAGTTATTAATGTGACAGAGGGTAAAAGGACGCGTCAGATGAGATCAATCACCACGCCCAGGCAAGGGACGGGAACGCTTTTAATAGACCCAATCATCTGGGTGCTTCTCTGCTGGGGCACACGTACGTGTGGCATTTGGCATTGAGGGGCCTTCTCCCTGTCGATCTCCATCTCTCGCTCTCTCTGTCTCTTTCTCTGTCTCTCGCTATGTCTCTCGCTCACTCTCTCTATTCCTCTTTCTCTCTCCATCTCTCTCTCTAGGTCTTTCTTTCTTGCCATCCATCTCTTGCTGTGTCTCCGTTGTTCTCACTTTCCATCTCTGTCCATCTCCCTCTCTCCATCTCTCTGTCTCTCTATCTATCTCTTGCTCCATCTCTATGTGTCCTTTTCTCTCCGTATCATCTTTCCATCTCTCTCTCTTCTTCCCTTGCCTCTGTTTCTCACAAGGTCAGGTTTGCAAGCAGTGTCTGGCTGGCCCAGATTCCAGACTAAGGATGCTTGGTGGTGGAGGATTCATCAAGTTAGTCTGCTCTTAACAAACAGACATGCAGGTAACCTTGAATATTTCTCAACACTGACGCTAATTCTCTGATACAAACCCATGCAAATCAAAACTATTGTTACAAAGTGATACTTTAAATTTCAGATTTTGCTGAAAATATCATACATTTTTCATTGCGTTCTCTCCCTATTGTGTAAGATCAAGGTTGTTGTTTTGTTTATCAGTGAAGTCCATCTGTGACCCTGTTGTTCCCGGGGTGGGGTCAGAGGTCAGGGAGGGCCCCTGTCACCAAGGGTCCTGACAGGAGCCGACACAGAGGTGGCAGAGTAGCGGCCATGTCAAACCTCCTGAAGAAAAGCATAAAGAGCAGAGGAAAACAACAGTTTAAGAAAACAGTCGAGACGCTACAGACAGAAATCTCTCTCTTATGAGAAGAGAGCCTCTCTCTTTCTCTCTCTCTCTTTCCCTCTCTCTCTTTCTCTGTCTTTTCTCCCCCTCTCTTTCTCACTAAGATGTTTATTACTGTAATTACTTAATTTAATGTACGTTAATGAGTGATAAGCATAAACAACTAAGGGAAGGAGAGATGTGTGCGTGTGAGAGTTAACTGGGATGAGGAAAGGGGAGGAATTACGTCATTACCCGATCATGAGGGCGCGTGTTCATAACGTGTGAAAATATGCAATTTTTATACCACTTACACTGTCTTTCACCCGAAGGGTGTTAGTGATGTGTTTGCTTCTTCTGTTGGTGGCATGCCCCGCAAAACACCCTCCTGCCCCCAACATACCCCACCCTCCTGCCCCCAACATACCCCACCCTCCTGCCCCCAACATACCCCACCCTCCAGTCCACTACATACCCCACCCTCCTGCCCACTACATACCCCACCCTCCTGCCCCCAACATACCCCACCCTCCTGCCCCCAACATACCCCACCCTCCAGTCCACTACATACCCCACCCTCCAGTCCACTACATACCCCACCCTCCTGCCCCCAACATACCCCACCCTCCTGCCAGGACTGCATGAGTAGTGGAGGAGTGAATGAAGGAAGGAAAAACAACAAAAACTGGGTCAGCAGCCTAGGATGGACACACGCACACGTAGGCACACACACACACACGTGCGCGTGAGCACACGCGAGCACACATGCACATGGACACAAACACACTCACAACACTTGTGTGAAGGCACCCACAGTCAGCGGGGTCTTCCAGGTGGACACAGCACTCAGCTCTAAACTGAACCAATAAAAGGCAGACAGCAGATAAGACAAGCCCCCATGGTGAAGTGAGTCCTGTCAGAGTCATCAGTGTTCCTGAACTGGCCCCCGGATTTACCAGCCTGGCGTCACCTGCATTATTCAACAGGGTTGCCGGCGTTTTTCTCACATCGTTTTGTCTCTGGTCTGAAGCAGTTTGAAAACACAGCAGGAAAGCTGCCCAGGGAGCCCCCCCCCTCCCACCCCACACACACACACACAGCACTCCCGCCCTCCTCCTCAATCTAGAGGACAAGACAGGTACACGCTGCTCTGCTCCACTTGCCCCTCTTCACTATTCCTCTGGGTTCTCTCTCCTGACTTGCTAGAGAGCCAGGGAGCAAGGGAGAGGCGAGGGAGGGAGAGAGACAGAGAGATAGACAGAGAAAGGAGACAGGTAGAGAGAGGGAGAAAGAGGGCTAGAGACAGAAAGGGAGGAGAGAGGGACAGAAAGGGTTAGGGAGAGATGAGTTTGTGGTTTTAACGGCTGCCAAGCTCTCAGTGGGGACGTCAGCCTGGTCAGTGTATGTTAGGGCTGAGGGCCATGTTGTTTGGCCTCTGCTGAGTGGGTTTAGGCCTGGTCAATGCTCCACTCACACCATCTGTATTGTGTGTGAGTGTGTGTGCATGTGTGTGTTTCTTTCCGGGAGTTTGTGTGAGTGTGTCTATGAGTGTGTGTGTCTGTGAACGTGTGTGTCAGTGTTTCTATGTGTGAGTGAGTGTGTGTGTGTGCATATCTGTATGTTTTTGTGTCTGGGAGCATGCATGTCTGGGAGTGTGTGTTTCTATCTGTCAGTGAGTGTGTGTATGTGTGTGTGGTTCTGTCAGGGGGTGTGTGTTTCTGTCAGGGTGTGTGTGAGAGTGTGTGTTTACAGGGAGAGGAACACAAAGCCAGCAGAGGTCAATGGAAGGCTTTAAAAGCTTATGAGAGTAAATAACCCATCACACAGAGCCAGCACGGACTGCTGGAGCTCACCAGGACACTGGGAGGAGAGAGGAGCCAGCAGACAGCAGATTCTCTGTGTGTGTACACCTGTGTGTGTGTGTATGAGTGCATGCATGTGAATGTGTGCATGTGTGTGTGTGTATTAATTGGGATGAAGGGGCCACATGTTGAAATGATCTATTACAACATTTACAACACACACGATTGATTAGAATACAAAATAGAGATGAAAGATGCAAATATTGTAACAGTTCAGATTCTGCTGGTCTGCCGTGCTGTAGGCTGTGATGTCTGCACCTGCCAGTAGATGGCAGCACTATCTTGAAAAGGCTTTGTGCCAGTGAGAATAAACTACATAAATTAACACAACGCAACAAACTGAATCACGACCCCACACACCATTTCACAAAGACACATGCACTCACACACACACAGTCACACAGTCACAGACAGCGTCCGTGCCAGAAGCAGCATGAGGGCGTGCTCGTCTGAGAGGCAGGGCTAGAAAGATGTAACCTCTATCTAGGTTGAGGAGATATTTTTTCTTGGTCGGACCCTCTACACACCCATAGCGGTCATGATGCACATCCTGGCCCAGGCGGCTGCAGCCAGGCCGAGCAATTCCACGGACAGCTCTTCTCCCCGGTTGAGAAAAAACTCTAATTTCCTAATCTACTCGAAATTGCTTCGTCACTCCGTAGGTACTCGTTCAGAGAGCTGTGAGAGAAGGCTGATTAAAATACTCTCAGCAAACATACACTGCGTTTCGACAATTACTCTGCTGACTGCTGATCGCATTCAAATAAATAAGCCAAGCGTTTTTTATTCCCTGATATCTCCCGTGACATGCTGCGTCATCCCCCCAGGCCCGTAGAGTCGGTGCTCGCTCTAGCTCTGACCTTGAGAAGACCAATGGCACGATCGAGGCTAATCTAGAGCATGTCGCTCGATCGCAAGAGCTGATAGCGAGCTGCTTTCCCACCACTGGCGATATGGATCGCTACACTCTCTCTACAACCCCGAAAGTGAAGCAGAGGTGTTAAAACAAAATGTACACCTACTCAGAATCCAACTGCTTTTGTTCAGCTCTGTTTTAAACTAGTCATTGTGGATGTTAGCGCAGTGAAAATACAACGCGAGGAGAGGGGAGGAGTTGGTGGTCTATATAGGTTGCAGCGATCGTAAACCGGTTTGGTATTGGTTATTAACTTTTCAAGTAGGTTGTAAATGCAGGCAGGTTTGGTATCTGGATATACACTGGTGGACTGTGTGTCCCTAGGCTCTCCTCCCCCCCTCCCTCCCTCCCTCCCCCCCTCCCTCCCTCCCTCCTCCTCTCCTCCACTCTCATGTCTTCTGCTCTCCTCTCCCTATGGCACCCGCAGGATGATCTGATGCCTGAAGAAACTTGCTCCATGAGGAATTTGCTCGACAAGACAAACACTCATACTACACCCATACTCTGCATGCTTCTACCCTACTCAACACAGAAACACACTTATCTTCTTGTCACCATTCCTCAGGGTGTTCACATATTCCCAGCAGATGACTCACAGTGAAACAAAAACCTACCAGTGAATGACACGGCAGTGCATTATACATTCAGTGTGTATCTACTGGCATCACTCTCTGTTGATTAACAGTCTGAGATGTGTTACGTAACATTCATTACAAATCACAAAACAACATGAGCATTATTGTAAGAAAAGTGGTAAGGGTTGGAGGAATTAAACCCAGTCGCACAGTCAGTCAGTCAATTACTCATTATTTTACAAATGTTTACCTCTCTCTCTCTCTCTCTCTCTCTCTCTCTCTCTCTCTCTCTCTCTCTCTCTCTCTCTCTCTCTCTCTCTCTCTCTCTCTGTTTCTCTCTCTCAAACACACACACACACACACGCACAGGTCCACAGTAAGGCCATAAGGCCCCTCTGAACACTGTCTGATTGATTTGTCAGAGGAACACAGTTAGAGGAACACAGAGGAACATAGCCGTACTGCTTCATCTTTATGCATGGAGGTGCCTTCCGGAGCCATCCACCCATCACACACACACACACACACACACACACACACACACACACACACACACACACACACACACACACACACACACACACACACACACACACACAGACAACCACACACAAAGCACATGCACACACTAACAGACACACACACACACTCACACACACATCCTCGCCCCAAGGGCACCCAGTGTTCTGAGAGGGAGCTCATTTTCATAACGAGTGGCGCCATGGTTCACCTGGGGACACTGCCAGCCTCTGTGGCAACCGGGGGGGGGGGGGGCTGTCGGGCGCCCGGTGGGGGTGAGGTGGGGAAAGGCGTCCACCCTAACCGCTCCTGACAGTTGGTGGTGTGTGTATGTGTGTGTGTGTGGGGGGGGGGGGGGCACACCTGGGCCACACTAGAGCATCAGCTGTGCTCTCAGGTAGGAGACACACGCGCACAGCTGCAGAGCCTGCAGTGACTTCATGACATCTTGACAATCTCAATGACATGTCATTTATAGAGCCCCTTCCTTCCTTCATTGTTGTGGTCTCAAGGTGCCGCAAGGTTTTAAAAGGAGAGAAAGCAATCGAGCAATGAATAGATCAATACAAAACGTGTAGGAGTGCAGAATAGAATTGTAGAATTCCTTATTGATTATTGACACAATTTACAAGTATAGATTTGGCTTCTCACCCTAATTTCTTAGGGTGTTTGCAAACACTCACCCAGAGACACAGAAAGTCAGAAACAAGAGAGAGACAGAAAGAGAGACAGAGAATGAGAGACACAGACAGAGAGCGACAGAAAGACAGAGGGAGATTGAGAGAAAGACCTGACTGTGGTGGGGGGGGCAGAGATCACACATTTTAACATACCGCCTCGACGGCAAAGTAGTGATGCATGACAAGGAAATACAGCGCGTGAAATGAGCTCCGGCTCCCCTCACTCTGCTCTGATCCGCTCCGACTGACGTCAGCTGGTCCCGCGTGTGTCGACGCTGTCGTTTTCCTCATAAAGGAACGAGCTGACGGGAGGAAGCACGTGAGGGAAGCAGACGCAGAGTCAAGGTCTTCTAGATGTTTCTGTGGTGGTTGTGGAATGTGTTGCCTTGAATCTTCTCATTGTTGGACCTACTAAGGTGTGCATGTGACTTCACCATGTGACCGTGATGTATTTGAACCCCACAACATAAAAAACAAAACACATTTCAGCAGAGAAACCACAGAGCAGTTCCCCAGATGTCTGTAAATGTCTCCAAACAAGGTCGACAGTAATTAACTAACGTCTGGCACCTTCAGGAGGGTGCACTCCCCAGCGTGTCTTCGAGGATGGCTGGCTGTCAGCGATCCAGGTAACTGCAACCTCGTCCTTCACCCTCCTTGTAATGTCATGAGCTCGGTTGGTCGACCCCTGAGAGGACAAAGACCACCAGCCTCACTTGACCTCCTGGCTCCCCGCTGGGAAGGAGGACAGAGTCTTCTCCGGCCGACAGTGCAATAATTCAAGGTTGGCAGTCTCACGCAGTCAGACGTAATGCCTGCCCGACAGGATAGCTCTCCTGAGGGACAAACGGGGACTTGGTGGATGACAGACCATTGGAGGAACAGAGACGGAATTTCCCTGTGGCTGTTACACTGACAAGTACATGCTCACCTCAGCTTCTCTCCTCTCCTCGTCCCTAACCCTAACCCTCTCCTGTCCTCGTCCCTAACCCTAACCCTAACCCTAACCCTAACCCTAACCCTAACCCTAACCCTAACCCTAACCCTAACCCTATCCTGTTTCTTATCTCCTCTCTTCTCCGATCATCTCTGATCCTCTTCTCTTCTCCTCTCTCCTTTTCTCTCCTCTCATCCTTTCCTCTCCTTTTGTTTGACCATGTTTTTTTCTCCGTGTGAACGTAGAGTAGGCTCGTTGTCATTTCCCCTTAGGACAGACATGAAGGTTGAGACTCACATTGACAAGTTGGTTCCTGCAGGGCTTCACATGCAGGCTGTGGAAAGCTTCTAACAACTTGCAACTAACAGCATGCACAATGCACACACACATACACACCCACACAACAGAAACCTTCACCCATTACTTATAATGTAACTAAGCACCAAAATATCATTAGTACAATGAACTTCTGATCCTTGACTTTCTGTTGTACTTTTTCTAGGTGGACTATTTGTAGGTAGCTTAGAATAATAGCACAGACAAACAATGAGCTTTATGTGAGCTCACATTAACTCCAATGGTGTTATGAATGGCATTATTAATCACACTATTATGTGTGGATTCAGGAGTCTTCGTGTCACTCTTAAAAGATATATTGACATGATCCTCAGATTCCCCTTTCTTACAGAAGCATCCGTTCTCGTGTGATCATGTGATGTCTCTCAACGTTCTCCGCGCCTCCAGAAGAGACGCACAGCTCGCTTCCTGTGTGCGGCAGAACGCAGCGGATGTCGTCAACGCCACCGGAGTTGTCGGTTTGAGCCGCTTTGCAGGAAGAAGTGATTAATCACAGCGCAGCGTGATGCAGGCAACACATCCATCCCTGTCTGTGATGAATGTGCTGCGGTAATGCAGAGGCAACGAGCACTCTCACGCTGCTGCTAACGAACGCAGAGGCTGAGGAGAGAGAGAAACACCTCTCTCATACGCTGACGTCCACAGACGGATCAGACCAATCAAATCCAATTGTATTTGCAGGGCCTCTTTTTTATATGCAATGTCACAGAGGGTGTCACATGGCCACAGATCAGCATCCATGAGTTCTTCTAGGCTATAACAGATGTCAACCCTCAAACAAGACAAGGAAAAACTCCCAGGGATAAAAAAGGTAGACGCGGAGTAAACAATGTGGTTAGGGATGTGGTGTCTCCTGCGGAGAAAACACACCCGGACCCTGTTTGAGCTCTAGTCTTCTACTGTAACGACAAATCGAAACACAAGAAGATATCCTGACACAGACACCTTTATCCAAAGCATCAGAGGGTCAAGGTAGGGAGGACGGGTCAAGGAAGGGAGGAAGGAATGAAGGGTGTTTGGAATTGGGACAGGGCCCTAATTAGGCTGACAGAGCATGAGGAAAAAGAACCGCCCCGTGCAGAGATCTAATCACAGAGTCTGTGTTCTCCTGATAGCATCTTATCTAACCAGCGCATTCTTAAACTGGAACATGTCTTTGTCAAACTGACGGAGAATTCTCGCCATCTCCCGCTGATCATTAGGCGAGGCTGTGTTCAGCTAGAACTCTGCATGTGTGCGGATCAATAGTATACACTGCGCTGGAACATGAGTCAAATCCAAATGACTCACATGAATATGTCAGTGGTGAAAGGTCTTAAAAAAAATGCACACATGAATGTTGTACTCAGACAGCCAGTGCTTTATTGAGTTTGCTAAACTCAGAGGCACTTAAAAAACGAACGTCAATCTGAGACATCATGTTTATTCTTGTCCTAGCCTGTGACCACTGTGTTTATTCAACACACCTGTGACACCCGCTGGGGATTGGTTTCAGTACCACTGAGGACCACCAATCACTGAGGAGAAGGACCATGACCCAGTCTGCTGGGCGTTGATAAAGCTTCTGGTCCACATCTCACAGCCGTACTGTAGTACCAGACCTCTGATCAATACTGCGTTAATTTGGGAGCATGGATTTTAATAGAGGCATTAGGGCTGTATTGATTAGCACTCAGAAAGCTGCTTGGTGTATGAATAGACAGTCAATAGCAGCTTCCCTCACAGCTAGAGGGACAGGAACACAGACCCCCGCCTGAACACACACACACACTCTGCCTACACACACACACTCTACCTAAACACACACACTCTGCCCACACACATGCACGCCCCCCTCACCCACACTCCCAAACACAACACACACTCTGCACACACATGCACCCCCCCCCCCTCATCCACACATCCAAACACACATACTCTGCACACACACATGCACGCCCCCCTCATTCAGACACCCAAACACAACACACACACACACCCCTGCCCCCCTGCCCCCGGCCACACACACCCTGCCCCAAGACACTGCCCCAAACTGAAGAATGACACTGCAGAGCAGATGTGGGCGGGAATAGCTCAGGGGCAGAGCTGGGATCTGATCATTGGGATGAAGATAAGCTAATGAAGTTGAGAATATTACATGGTGGTTAATGTCATTTCAATGTAAAGTGTTGCTATGTAGTTACATGGTAGTTCATGTCACCATGTGAAGTGATGCTCGGCAGTTACATGGTAGTTCATGTCACCATGTGAAGTGATCCTCTGCAGTTACATGGTAGTTCATGTAACCATGAGAAGTGATGCTCGGCAGTTACATGGTTGTTCATGTCTCCATGTGAAGTGATGCTCTGCAGTTACATGGTAGTTCATGTCACCCCGTGCAGTAGCCCTGGTGTCTCAGAGTTGTACAGACATCTATCTAGATGTGTTATCTCTGCTGCCTGAAGCAGACACCACGCACCTTGCTGTGTAAGGTCAATCTGAACAGAGATAACACACACTCCTATTGGGACAAGACTGTTTAGTCAGTAATTGGATTAATGAAACAATCAACCAATCACTGACCATTGACTGGTAGAGAAAGAGAGCTGTCCAATAGGCTAAGAAAACAACAACAAATAGAGCCAATTGTCTTTATCGGAGAAAAGCACATTGCTTCCTCTCCCCTTTGCAGTCAATGAGCTTGACTGTAATTAACTCTGGAATTGGATGTTTTTTGGCCACAAACTACACCCCCCCCCCCCCCCCCCCCTTATTCACAAGGCCAGAGATTATCTTTATCTTTTCTGGCAACGATGATCCTATTCTGCCACAAGCATAATACAAGTCTGGCCTGCAGTGTATTACCAATCAGAGTCTTCCCTCCTATCGACTGTCTGGGTCTGTCAAGGCCCCTGTGTCTGGTGAACATCGAACTGTGGCAGACTGCAAAGCCGCAAGTTATGGCAGACTTCTGGTCTCTGAGTTCTCTACTTAGGTTATTGTGTTCCCATCAGCAACGTGCTGAGGAGAGCATGCGTCAAGACCTCCATGTCTCCTGTCTTCTGAGGAGAAGGGAGGAGAGGAGCGGAGAAGATCAGAAGGGATGGGAGAAGAGGAGGGAAGGATGAGAGGGGAGGAGAGGAGAGGAGGGGAGAAGAGGAGGAGAGTGTGTCTTATGTGTATTTTTTCACTTTTTTGTGACCCCCCACCCCCAGAGGTGAGTGCCCATTATTGGTGTTGAGCTGCAGAGGTGATGGCGTTTCAACTCCTCTGAAAACAGACACACACAAAGACACACATTCACACACACACGTACCCACACACACACACTCACATACACACACACACACACACACACATTATGACTTCTCACTCCCAGGACTCCCTCATTCTCCCACGTTTATTTCCCATAATCCTCTGGGTGATCGGTGAATGCTATCGCCCCCTGCAGCTGCCATGACGACAGAAACAGAGTTTTTCGCCGGTTCAGGATGACATAATACACCTGATGACCGAGGCAGGAACAGTTGAATGTGCAGACTCAACCTATTCCTCTTCCTGTCTGCGCTGAGTCAGTGTGTCGTGTCGAGTGGTGGTCGGACGACAGTGATTCTGCACTGCGTGTGTGAAGTGTACTAGGTTACACACAGCACAACAGGAGAACACAGGAGCCTTCGTTCTCTAATGAACATCTTGCAGCTGAATGATTGTAGTTGCAGTCTCTTATGTTCTCTCTCTGTCATCTGTCATCTCTCATTTTTTCTGCTCTCATTCTCTCTCCCCTCTCTCTCTCCCTCTGTCTCTCTTGCTCTCCTCTCGTTCTCCCTCCCTCTGTCTCTCCCTCTGTCCCTGTCTCTCAGACTGTCTATGGTGATGTTTTGGTTGTAACAGATGGTTTACAGGATTAGAAAGATGTTTGTAGGCGATAAAGACAAGCACTGTCCTTTAACAGGAAATTCGATCACTTAAGGTCTCCTGTCCCCGTGCAGCAGCATACCCATTGTTCACTGTGACTCCTTCAGTCTCAGTGTTGCTAGAATAACATCCAGCTACCTGCTCTGTGGGATGTAGGCCACGATCTGGGTTGTGTGTATGGTGTGGTTTCAGGTGGTGTCAGAATCTGGTGATGGGTTGTTGCTTCTCCTGCTAAACATGGATCCACTTCCTCTCATCCCTCCCTCCCTCCCTCCCTCCCTCCCTCCCTCCCTCCCTCCCTCCCTCCCTCCCTCCCTCCCTCCCTCCCTCCCTCCCTCCCTCCAACTCCAATCTTCTTCTGTGTTCTCTCTTATCCTGGACCCCTCCCAATCTAGAGACTCTCACTCTCTCAGTCCCATATCTCTCTCTCCTCTGTCTGTCTGTTTCTCTCTCCGTCTCTACATTCCTCTCTTTCTCTCTCTCTCCCTCTTCTCCAGGGCCGGCGGCAGAGGGGGAGCAGATTAACAAAGCTGTGTTACATAACTCATTATCCCTCCCAGTCAGGGAGGTTCAGATGGAAAGGAGCTGTTTCTGGAGGGCCAGAGTGGGGGCCTCAGCTAGACCGCAGCCCCAGACGGAGGATGGAAGGTGGGGGCTGGGTGGAGAAGTGGTGGGTGGTGGGGACTTTGGGGTGGAGGGTAGTGGGGTAGGGGTGGTGGGGTTGGGGGACGGTGTGAGGGGGGGTTCTGGGGTATAGAGGTGGCATGCTCTGCCACGCGTCATCGATTTTTCTGAAGAAGGAGAAAATCTATCCAACTGTGCCCCAGCTTCTTCCATCTTCCTCTCTTTGTCCCTCATGCGTATCCCCCATCCTTTCTCTACTCCCTCTCTTTCTCTCTCATGCTTATCTTTCTTTCCTTCCTCTGTCTCCGTGCTCAGCGTATCCAAAACACAGCATTCCCTGTGGACCACAGAGCTCTGTGTGGCCTTCCTCTACAGCCTGGTTCTCTTCCCTGTCCTCACACACACACACACGCACACACACACGCACACACACATTAGAGATCCGTGTTTGCTAGATACTGTCAGGTGCATGTACATGCTCTCAGCCCAGTTCCAGTAATAGATGAGGAGGTGTGTCAGGAGAACGGTGAGCCAGGAGAACGTTGACCAGGCAGGGCTTGTGACTACTAATGAACAGTGTTCAAGTTATTTTGCCTTCGTGGGTGCGCAGGAAAGAAAAGTGTGGTAATTACAAAATGTAGTGGAATTACATAATCATGTTCATTTACATGTAGTCATTTAGCTCTTATCCAGAACGACAGAGTACAGTAAGTACAGGGACATTCCCCTGAGGCAAGTAGGGTGAAGTGCCTTGCCCAAGGACACAACTTCATTTCGCACTCCTGGGAATCAAACCAGCAACTTTCTGATTAATAGCTCGATTCCATAACCGCTCAGCCATCTAACCCCCTGTCGGGAAGGGGGTCTTTCAAAGGTTTTACAGTAGATATTTTCAGTACAACTAATAAGAAATAACGAGGTATTGAATTCTCTCCTCTTTGATCTGTTGGAGGTGATGAGAGCGCATGAACCCTGGAGCTCGGGGCCAGGTGATCCAGGGGAGGGATTATAGGTTCCCGCTCCCCGGCCGGCTAACGAGGACCACAGCTGTACCTCGTCAGCCAATCAGGGTGAGCGGCTGTATAAAAGCTGGCCAGTACAAGGGAGCAAGTGGGAGAGCAACCATGGGGGAGAGCTGCGGTGGATGCCTAACGTGCCTTGTTGTCTCCTGTCATCATCCCCAGAGAGCCACCAGCAAGACAGACCTGGCTGTGGAGCTCTCACTACACCGCGGAAGTATTTCGTTATTTTTTGCTACATGAATGCCCTCTTACATTACATATACATTACATTTATGCATTTAGCGGACGCTTTTATCCAAAGCAACTTCCAAAAGAGAGCTTTACAAAAGTGCATAGGTCATGTTGTCACCACAACATGCATACACACCCCAACACACACATAAGCACACACCCAGCACATACAAACACAAACGCACACACCTGCACACACACATTGTAACTCGGAGCTTTGGTTCTCATGAGTTACAAGCACACCGAAAAGGTCACTTTAGAAGTTTGTTAGAAGTGAACTGTGTAAACTTGGGAGTGTTAGGCGTACTGTGTATGTGTATGTGAGAGCGTGTATCTGTACAGACTATTGGACATCCCAGAACATGTTCACTTCACAAGATCTGAAGACTGATCACACCTGCTCAAACAACTCATCCTGTCAGTCTCCTCCCGCCTGCTTGGGTCTCAGTCTCTACACCTGCCAGAACAGCCACCCCCCTCCACCCCTGCACTCACCACCCTACCGTGTCCAGGCACCCCATCCGAGAGCTCACCTCACGTCCTGGCCAGGGACAGTCTTGGCAGAGTGTGATTGAGAAATCAATGTTTTTATGAAACTTCGTACGCCAGAAAGACGTTTGAGAAAGAAATAAAGAAGAATATTTAAATATGCTTGTAAGTGGTTGCTGTCACTGCGTCTTTCCTAGTTGTTTGTTTTCTAATTAATGGCTCGTGGAGCTGTATTAATCTCCTCTTAATATCCTCTTGTCGGCAGCATTTGTCAGTGATATCTGTGGCCAAATAAACACACACTCACACACTCTCACACACACATACACCCCCCCCACACACACACAGTAAAATCCCTTTAGTTGGAAGAGCATGCCATCTTAGCTGCTCAGGCCTTAACCACACACTGCACCGTCTAAATATAGAAGTCATCATATTCGGCTTTCAGGCCCCTCATCTTTTTTTCCGTTCGTCTTCTTTTCTGTATTAACCGCACCACCGGTTTTCTTTTCCTAAAGTGCTTTCCAGCGGGCCGGTCTGTCCGTCCTCCCTGTCGCCCTTGAAAAGGTTACGTGTGTTTCATTCTTCACCATTTGTCCCCCCAGACAGAGAGAGGGAGGGAAGGAGAGAGAGGAAGAAAGAGGGAGAGAGAGGGAGGGAGGGATGGATGGAGAGAGGGAGGGGGGGGGGACAGAGGGATGGAGGGAAAGAGGGAGGGATGAAAAGAGGGACAGAGGGACGAATGGAGAGAGGCAGGGTCAAGCCAGCCGTGGTCGTCTCTGATTGAGAATGATTAATCCCGCTGGGTTGTCATAGCCCACCGGTAGTGATGACACAACAAAATTGCAACGCGTGAAAGACAGGCGGAGGAGATGAGGAAAGGGGGGGAGTAAAAAAGCACAATCAAAAATGAGTTTCCACAAAACGACGCTGAGGAGAGTGTGGATCCCTTGAGCTCACCTGGCCCCATCAGTAGCTTCATTATACAGCAGACAACCTCATTATTTCATGGTGAAACAGGCATTTCCCTGGACGACCCCCGGGCAGTGATGTGGTCCCCTGCAGGACCCCATTATAGAGATGGCTTGTTTGAGGACCAGGGTGGCGCTACAGGGGCGGGATGATAAACAGGAGAGCTGGTGGAGGAGATCTGGTAATGCTAACACTAAGTTATGATGGTCAGAGAGGCCATCTGGAATCACCGAAAGAGTGGGGGAGGGAGGATGGAGAGAAGAGGGAGGTGGTGGAGAGAGAGAAGGAGGGTGGATGAGGGAGAGGGAGAGAGAGAGGGTCATTACTAGTGTCCTTATGTGGCGCCTCCACAGAAGCCTGACTGTTTTTATTTCACGTTGTTTCTCTGTAACACCGGTGGTAAGTCTCTCCAGGAATGTTCTCCACCTCCAGACAGAGGTGTTGATTTCACTCCTTTTTAAACATCAGGAGATAGGATGGGTATTTATGGTACTGCAAGTTGCACTGAATAATCACCAGTAAGACACACATGACGCCTGAAAAGATCAAACTGAAAAAAAGATAACACAACTTGTTGAACACTCTGGAAGCAGCCAAGTCTTCATGGAG